>NC_043982.1:11462867-11712867 GCF_902150065.1 Myripristis murdjan
AAAACCTGGTGTGAGCATCATTTTAGCCAGTGCTGCTCAAAAAAAACAAAACAAAAACAAAAACAACAAAACTGTCCAGGGATGATATAACAAGCTTGTGACATAAATGATAGCTTACCATTTATTTAAAATATCATGTATCATTTTATCAGGTGAATCCTGGTACAAGCAGCAGGAAGCAGACAGGTAGAGCGGCAGGGTGTGACCTGAGCTCGTAAAATGGATTTGTGATGAATAAATGGAAATATGATTTTGTTTTAAAATGGGATATATCGGTGTTTATGAGCTTTTGCTTAGACATTGCTGCAGAATTAGTTTTAGGAGCAGGAGGGCAGCGACATGACAACAGCAGAGGAAGAGACAGGCTCAGGTGAAGACTTTCAGGTGAAAATTGATTAGTGACAAATATGCTGAAGTTTATGCCTTATGCCAAGTATTTTCACGTACAAAATAACTCAAAAGTACTAAAACAGATTGCCTACCAAGCCTGATAATAGGTGTATCTTTTGTTATTGTAATATTCAACTGAGAATTCAAAATCAAAAACTGAAAAAAAAAGTGATTTGTTATTTTGTTGTTTGTTTATGAATCTGACACCAAATAAATTAATTAATTAATTAAAAATAATGAAAGATTACAGAGGAAAATTTACTGCTACTACTGAAATTTCAAGCTTCATACAATTACATACAAACTACCATTCAGTTGTGCTGACATTGGGAATGCTTGTCATAAAGAGCCAATTCCATAATTCATTGCATCCACTGAGATATTCTGACATATTTTACATTTCTTTATGATGATTTGTAATACTCTCCTCAACCTCGACAGCATTTGGAGATGCTCCGTTCGGAGGGCCATCTGGAGGGCTAGATGTCCGCCACCCCTTGATCCCAAAAAGAAACGGGATGCCCTATTCTAACTTGAAGTGCAAAAAACAGACGGGTAGGGTGAGTAGAGGGGGGTTATTGGGATGCATATGTGTCATGTTATCATTTTATTGGGAGAATCCTGGCATAAGAAGCAGGGAATGGTCAGGTGGAGGAGAGGCAGTGGGAGCTGCTCAGGTGAGGTCTTAAAATAGATTAGTGATAAATTCAGGGTCGATTCAGAACAGCAGGGTGTGGGTTTAGGTCTTAAAATGGATTTGTGGATGAATAAATGCAAATTTATTCCTTGGTTTTATAATGGGCTATACTGATATTTAGGGCCCTTTGCTTAGACATGCATCACTGTGGCCGTATCGTATTTTTAGGAGCAAGAAAACAGCAGCATAATGGTGACGGATGGAGAGGAGGAGGCAGGGTCTCAGGTGAGGTCTTAAAAGGGAACACTGATGACATGTTTTATTCTGCTGTGGATATAGAGATATCAGTATATGTGCTTGAGTGTGTGTGCATGTGCAAATAGGTTGTATGCCATAGGTTGTTCAACAAAATAAAATGCCAAGTTTTTATCAAAAAACTATATTGAACATTCTGCCAATGGAATGGTTAATCTCTCCAGTACTGGTTGAGTAAATAAAATAAAAAGAACACACTAACTGTAAGTGTACACAGAATGTACAAGAATATGCATATTTAAATTCTAAGATGCAATTTTTTCAGGTTGAATGGGCTTTGACACATGCTGGGAAATATCTCGCCCCCAGTATCCAACTCACTCCTATACTCTATGCCCTTGGCTGGCGGTTTGACTATGTATGTGCCTGTGAAATGATGCTTTAAGATGATGTAATAAATGTCTTATGTTTCTAACACGTGCCTACAGCCCCCAAGGTAGTTGCAGAAACACAAAAGGACAGCTGTTTTCTCTTGTTATATGCTGATCAATCATCATGAAGTATTACAATGCCATGTGCCAGCCAGTGCAACTCAGCCAACACTAGAAAACATTTATGGCCATCTAGATTACAGACAAAAGGTGGAATTAACTAATGGTGTAGGTCAGTAACTGGAAAGAGAAACAAATTGAAGGCCCCATCAAACATTAAACAAAGGCATTTCAGAGGGTTTTACCATAGGTGGCTACTTCCATCTATCTATATTTGGACAAAGTTCAAATCATAAAACACCACAAACATCACACAGTGGCACTAAAATACATTTTGGCTGTTCTCACCTTGTAAATGTCAAGACTTATAAACCTGTAAATAATGTAAACAGTGACAGCTCACATATTTCAACACAGCTGACTACAGACTGGTGTCACAGGCATGGATTAATGTAACAAAACAGTAGCGCAAAATCGACTGTAGCAATAAAAAGCCACAATATTAATCTTGTAGAGCTTGAGAATGAGTGCCACTGCTGCAATGCTTTGAGACAGTGCAGAAAGTTACTCTCCCTAGCCGTGTACTTCATTTCAAGTCAGGGCAATGAACAGTGAAAACAGCCTGCATTTATTTGTTATTCCATACCCAAAGCAGTGCAGTTGCCGGCAATTGTTCCACAAGGCCTCGTTGAGCACCGCTCAGTTGCATTTTGGACAAATGCTGATGGCTAACCAAGCAATGATAGAGGCAAATTACCTCTACCCTCAATCTGTCTAATACATTCAATACAGCCTGTAAATATGATGTAATTGTGATCTTCAAATTTTCAGCATCTAATATTGGACTTACCTGTCACATACATCACTTGATAGTGTAAGATTTAACAAAATGCCCTAGGTCACCTAACAGGTTTGCATCTCTGTTGATTCTGGTACCAAAACGGACAAAACTAGTACTGTTTAAAGCCCTCAATTTAATCAAGCCCCCAATTTAATGATGGGGTTTGGACATATCTGAAATATTTTTCCAGATTCAGATCTCATGGTTATATCTTTTAAATTGACAGTTACCACATTAATTCAGAAATAACGTTCAAATTAGAGCTTTCTTTATTTCACCTGCAAATCTGAAGAAAAGAAGCAGAAAAACTATTGTGTGTTTCAAGGCAATAGGTAAAACCCCCAAAGGGACACTGCAGCACCTGTTTTTTTTTTTTTTTTATTGCATGAAAGGACGAGGACTAATGTTCTGACAGCAGCATCAAAACCAGGCTGATGCACAGGAGCCAGTGCATCACCTCTCTGTACTCTCCTTCCTTTGCAACAACTATTGTATAGTGAGCATAAATGAAGTCAATAAAACATCTGCCTCAGTGCTGCTAACATTAGCTGCCCATAAACAGTAAATTATATAATTTACCAATTGTGTGTTTAAAGAGAATCCTTTTCTGCTGGGATAAATGAGCTCTCCGGCTTAAAGCAAACACTGGGTTTTTAACATTTTGTACAAGTAGTTTGTTTTCCTTTTTGTAAAGAAATAGGTGACAAAGACATGTTTTTCATTTCAAATCACTGTTCCCCTTCTATCCAGGGGGCTGTGGCCAACAGCTCATTGCTGAGTGTCCAGAGAAATGTCAGAATGCAGACAGGTTCTTATCATCTGTGGCCTTATCTTCCCCTTGCAGGTGCACCGGCACAATGAAAACAGCTTGTGAGTCCCACCAGCCAAGGTTTTATGGCCTGCTGCAGGGGCTATGCAACTCTATCATATGATCAACACGTTAACAAGCATATTCCATTTAGCTTATTCAAAAGCATGCCATAACATATTCCTGCATAATAAAACTATACCAGAATTGGATTATGAAAAAGAGAGGAACATAGATGTGGCACAAAATGCTGTCATCCATGGGCTGATCACTATGGTAGTGCACTGAGTCAAATTTGGTCAGTGTGACTGCAGTGCTTAAGGTTTGGGTGTGCCACATATCACTTGGTATATGGATCTAGCAGAGACAGCTGGACAACAAAGTAGGCCAGAGATCTACATTCTTGGCCCGCGACCCACATGCTTTCATTGAAGACTGTTTTTTAGAATATGTATCTATGTATCTATGCATCTATGTATCTATCCATTTATCTATCTGTCCTAATTCAAATGTCATAGAGCTATGCAGTGTTTTCAAGATGTATTGTTCCTGCAATCACAAAATGTTATTAAAAACTCTCCTGTTTTTTTCCCCCCTCAAAATGTCTGCCCTAGTTTTGCTACAGCTGCACCAATTCCTGGCCTGAGAGCTGTCCTGTTCCTCCGCAGAGTAATGCTATTTTACAGGAAAGTCATGACTGGTGTGATCTCTGGGTTGTGTTGTGGTTATCGTGCTGGATAATCGAAGCAGACTCAAGACAAAATCACAATACTTAGTAGGTACTCAGCTCCATAGCCTCCATCTGTTGCTAATAGTTACGGTCAGAGATAAAATGAGGTTTACTGGCATAGCAATCAGCACACAGCAAATTTAGCAGCTAACAAGGATAATGTGTTAAAAGTGTCTTTTTTTCATATGACAACATTGTTGTCGATACATGTACACTAAAAAGTATCGTAATACTTTCGAAAGACAATGGGCAAACAAGTAACTTCAGTGAGTGTCAAATTTAAGATAAAAATATGACACCCACCACTTCCTAGGAGAAATCAAACAAAAGGAAAGAGGGTGTGTAGCAGTTTAAGTTGGCAGGAAGAGGAATTACACCCAGCAGTAGCCTTAATTGATGAAAAAGATTCTGGTGAGGTGGCTGTCTGGCATACTGTATTAACTAAAGCAATAATTTAAGAGAAAATTCTGCCCTAAAACATTTAAAAACTTCAAATACAGCCGCTGGCCTTGTGCCTTGCATTCTGGGTCCATCTGTTGTCTGGTGCTGTATTTTTATGATTTGCCAAATATATATAATGTGATGTCAAAGCATTTCCAGCACAGCGACAACAGAGTTTAAAAAGAGAACGTTTGATCAGCCACAAACATCATGTTTTTGGGTCACTCCCTCTCCGTCACTGAGCAAGAGCCCTTTTGCTCTGCTGTTCAACAACCACACAGGGAGAAATCCACTGCAGAAGTGAAGGAGACAATTAACCTGCAATGACTGAGGTATATTCTCTGTGGGTCGTTGAGAGGCATTCTGGGAATTGTAGGAAATGTAGAAGTTGACAAGGCAGGTAAAGTGGGTACAAATAAAGCCCTATTTGGATTGGATTATTTCCCCAAACAACATTTGAGTTTTAATTAGAGACAGTATGTCCATAATTTCATGCACCTGTTCAGACGGAATCAGGCTCTCTGTAATTTCTTATCAATAATACAAAGAAGAGAGTGGCTACCTGAAGCTGTCAGTACTGTCATCCATCTAAACAACTTGCAGATTAGGCAATCTTCGCTGATTTTGATTTATTTCTTTTTCACATTTGAAGATCAACTCCAAACAGGTGGTGGGTGTTGTTCAGGTACCCCTGCCGGTTAAATTGGTTTTTAACATGTTCATAACAACAGACTGTCTGAACGATATACAGCAGTGTGTAGACATATTCCTGTGAGAGGCATATTATTGCGCTCTGGGAGCACTTAACGATAAATAAATAATCAAATAGAACATATGATAATACATATCACAGCGGTCAAAATGTCTTTAATTCCATTACACTGATGATAAACATTAGGTAATTTACCATGTAATAATCACTGAGGCTGTCTGTAAAAACCACAGACATGGTCATTTCCGATGGAACTAAAATCACTGAGGACGTCTTGTGATACACAAAATTACCTGACATTCCCAGTGAAACTCTTCCCGTCCGAATAGGGCTTATGAGGTAAATTACAACACTTCATCACAACAGTGTAAAAAGGGTGGAATCTGAGAGTGGAACTTCCATTTATTATAATATGACTTTTGTGGTGTTCAGCTTATTATCCTAATTGAAAAGAAGCCAAAAGGAAAGGCCATTCTTGAGGGAGAAGAGAAAAAGGAGCAAGGAACTTCTAGCAAGTGAGGACTGGGCTGAAGGAGCGGAGCTACTTTCTTGCATCCAAATCAAAGCCTCATCATTTGTTAAAGAGATCAAGCAGTGTTTGTCCATTAAATTTTAATTCAAACTTAAGTACAGGAAATGATGTGATGCTTTTTTTCTTCTAAAGGTTTGTTTAATCTTCACACACATGCCAAATAAAATCTCTTTGATCCTCCTCTCCTCTTTAATCAGGGTACATGCTCTCATGGCCCCCCTCCCCATACTGTCTCTCATTCAGACTTGTTCTTCTTCAACCCGTCTGTCTCCTTGTACTGGTTTCATTTCTGTTGACTTAGCATTACAGAGCCCCCATGTCTTGTCTCGCTTAATTGGTCCAGGTGGACTAATTTAGCATCTAATTACGAAGCTAGTTTTCATGCATCTGAATTTTCAGGGTCATGTTTTGCCTTTAGATAACTTTCCTCTCCCTCTCAAGGCTATATACTTCCTCAGATTTTTCTAAGCCATATGAATAATTGCCTATTGTAATTGGAATAGTAAAAAAAAAGCAATAAAAATGCAGTAACGGCCGTGACTTAAACCCACTTCTTGCACTGGAAAAAATATGATGTCAGCTTCATACTGCCATCCAAGCCAGATGTGCAGTCAGGTCGGCACAAACTACTTCAGGGGCAATGGCTGTATCTGTAGGAGACTCATGTTTGTTGAATCACTGCACAGCACATACTGGATTTGACATGGGATTTTCAGGATTTATTTATTTTTTTCTGTGCTGCTGATGGTATTTTCTCAGATTAGCAACTGTGTTTATTCTTGTCCTGTTACAGGACAGGTGGAACATGCAAAGACAGCTTACTCATTTTCCACCTAACATGGGTGAGTTGCCCTTGCTTGTCCATATTAAAAAAAAAAAAAAATCAGTATATACAGTAAGTGATGCAAAACAGTGTCTCTCATGTTCCTTGTCGCATAGAACAGTACATGTGTATAATTAACTTTATTATGGCTCTACAGTAAAGCTGCAAAATCCTGTTATAGAGTTAATTTCTTTCAAGTATAGTTCTCCTGCTGCTATATGTTCTGCTTCACTGTGTGCCCTTATGATTCTTAACTCTATTCAAATCATTTTTCCTATTTTTCAAATGGAATAATACACTACATGGTGGAATGTGGATTTTCATTTGCAACCCTGGCAAACTGGTCCCCGCTGGCTTTCACCTGGCTGGCTTTTTCTTTATGCAAGTGGATAAATAGGCGTTCTTTGTTCTATGTATTGCTGTTCTGGGCATTTCGCTGTAGCCTGCTATATATGTTACAGACGATATGAAGATACTGTAGATACTGATTTTCCTAAGCTTTCATAACATTTAATTTAAAGCTCTAAATGAATCTGTGCCTGGTTGTAATAATAATGAAATGTGCTGGCTTGCCAGAGAGAAGCAGAAAACAAGGAAATAATATGATACTCCAGTGGTACTCGAGAAGTTTTTGACAGTATAAGAGATGCCTCTATTGAAGGTAGAGAAATTGGAGAGACTGGATAGCTCAAGGCATCCCACAGTGTCTTAGTATGTGGATTTCTATGTAAAGGGATCTTGGAAGGCATCTCTCGCCTAACAGCAGGGTTCAAATGTACAAAAGTAGGACTGAAGATGATGCTGATAGAGTGTAAAACATAGCAGGAAGTGTGATGCCCTTGGCTTAAAGGGGGCAAAAATGAAACCTGAAACAAGTAGTTCAGTAGGCGCAGTCAGTGCTCAGGTGTTGGGATTTTTTAGGGCAGGTGCAAGAACGGAGGGGAGGTTCAGGCCTGGGCAATGAGCAACGTTTATGGGGTTGGTAAACTCCACAGGGGAAAAGAAGGATGTTGTGGAGCAGATACATCATCGGAGGAAGCGGCAAGGTGTGCTAAGGCTGTCTCTCAGGCAAAGCAGGGTCAGTGGATGAAGTGAGAAAGTGTAGAGAGGAAGAAACTCAGCTGGAGGGGGCTGTGGGGTATGCAGCAGAAGATTTATTATAGGCCGATCCCATCATGTCCTACCATTTCCCCAAAATTACAGTCAGTTGATAGGTGAGGACCCTGTCTGTCCCTCATGTTCAAGCACAGCTAATCTGAAACATTTTGTCAGGATGTAAAAGTTAGTTTTTTCCCAAGGACAATATACTTGGCAACACCCAAGTACTGAGGAAGCATGAAATGGAAATGACTTCATTAACTGGTAGGAAGGAAGATGTAATACTTTTTTTTTTTTTTTTTTGTATTTGCGGGATAAAAATATTAGAGGTGAAATGTTTTTAGTAAGGCATTACACTAAGGAATCTAATACCCGGGCCAGGCTGGTTACCTCTACCTGTCTGTGACGGCTGCCTCGCTGAACAGCGGTTCACATGTGTGGTGTCCACAGTCAGCAGTGCTGCTGCTGACAGCCCTGTCTTTTTACATTAAGTTTGCCTTTCATAATGGCCAATGTTATTTTTTTAGATCTCCGGAATGGAGGGTTGCAGCAAGACGGGATCAAAACTGAGAGAGAGAGAGAGAGAGAGAGAGAGAGAGAGAGAGAGAGAGAGAGAGAGAGCAGTAGTTGTCCAGTGCTCTGATAAGTAACTGATTTAACTGTAGCCTACATGGGTTTATATGGGTATGGGTATGACTATATAGTACAATATAATACGCCTGTATATAATATATAATTATGTAATTGTTTATATATCTATATATGTGTGTGTGTGTGTGTGTGTGTGTACATACACTTTTTCATGTCTGTGACATATGTATGTCATATATGGATGTATACATATGGAACCCATTACAAAAGAACATTTGCATCCATCTCTCATTGAACTGACAAAATGAGTTTTAAAATACATTTATTTGAAACTAGACAATATTTAATGCAAGTGTTTAATTTTAATAAAATAATTTAATAAAATGGTGATGAGGTCAGTTTACTCATGTAATACTGCATTGGTCAGTGTACAGGTAAAGCAAAGATATAGTAGACCCAGCTGTCTAAATCCATGCATATACAGTGCATGTTCTACAGCTATAGACCCTGAAATTATGGTGAAAGGTGTCACTTGTGTAATGTTAATGGTATGCTGTCAATATGACTATCAGCAGGTCATTTTCTATTTTTGCTGGGAACCATGTGCTTCATGCAGAGAAAATACCATATTTCACCAATTAATCGCCCGGCCGCAAATAGCCACCTGGTTCTTTTAAACGCCTGGGGTCTGCACCCATTTTGCGTATTAAACGCCAACCCGAATAACCCGCCGGGGCGATTATTTGCATTATATTGAGGTAAACCCAAAATAAGGCTATTCACCTTATTTTTGCAGAAGTAAACAGCTAGCCGCACAATAACTGTGCAGCACTTCCATTTTCTGTCAAAATAAGAGAGCTAGCTAACGTTAGAAAAAAACGGTGTACCGTAATCTTAAATCGACCGACTGTAAATATGTTGGACAGTAACTGTCATCGCAATAATGGCCTGGTGCAGGTCTGTGTAAAAATAAATAAAGGCCTGCAGCGAATAGCCGCCTGGTTCTTTTAAACGCCTGGGGAAATACGGTAGACTCTGCGCCTAAACTCTGGTTGACACGCGGCTGCAGTGAGGCTTGAGTCGCGCCTGAGACGTGCTGCTAACACAGGCTGTACGGCTGCTGCAATCTGTTAACATGGACGTCAAAATGAAAAGCAAGAGGTTCCACGGCACACACACACTGCTCAGGTAGGCAGTGTGGCCCGTGCGTGAGGGTAGGTAAATGGGGATAAATTTGAAGGAATGCATCGTCAGTCTGGCATGAAATAGCGAGGAGTAGCATAAAGCCAGACTTGGTGTTTGGAATTGTACAATTTCGTGAAGCTCACAGCTCCATGGGAGGACTTGAGATGGCTTAGGAGGGGAAAATACTTAGGCTTAGTGAGTTGGCAGTGGAGGAAGAGTAGTTAGAAACCAAAAAGGTGCTTGGGGGAGTGTGGATGCTAAGGGTTTAGAGTCAGCTTTAACACTGCTGGGTGAATTAGGCATTCAGAGGCAGAGCTTAAAGCTGACAGTAAAGACTTTCTATGTCCAACACTGAGGTAGGAGCCAGTGAGAGGGTGTGGCTGAGGAGGAAACCTATGACTGAGGTGTTAAGTTACTAAAGTAAATACTCTTGAGTGCTCTAGGGCTGAAAATGTTTGCTGGTGAACTGACTTGTTATATTGGTGAATTTTCTGTGTTAGACACAGCATAGATATGGGTATCTTTAGGACTGTGATACCACTATTAGCAATACTGCTTATCAGCACGGTACTTTATCAGGACTCTTATCAGTTAGATTTTTCTTCCTTCTTTCTTTCTTTAGCTTACATTTGTTAGTTTATTCATAATTCACTATTAGCTCTGCATAAACAATCTCCGTAGGCTATGCCTCTGTAGGGGAGGCTATGATGTAGCAGGTGTGGATGAGGAAGAGACCACAAGAGGACTGGGAGCAGAGCAGTTGAAAGCTACACACTATAGGTCTAAGAAAGTCTATATTGTGCTTGCTCAACAGATGTTTTCTCAAATTGCTAGGCTTTTGTTGCACTTAAGGAAACAAGCACCGTCATCCGCGACTCGAGTAAGACCGTTTAGGTGTCTCCACCGTGACATTGGTCTTTGTTGGACTTAGTGCTGTGTATGTGTGAGGGAGAGCACTGTCCCTTTTCCTCGAAAAGTCAGGTAACGAGACACAAAGAGAGAAACAGGCAGTTCCTTTACAAAACACAAATTCCATCTTTATCCACCAGGATTTGGACATTTTCTACAGTTACGATCAATTTCTAGTTCTGTGTCAAAATGCCACCATAGCTAAGCCATTACTTTCTGTGGCTTCTGTTTTGCCATAGAGGCTGAGGCTGTAGGTTATGTGTGCATCTCCAAAATGTAACTGTGTGCAGGGCGACGCTAGATCACAAGAGCAGTGATTTTGTACTGCTTCTGTGTTTGTGAATTGATTTCCACCAAGAGTGAAGACAACTTGATGCTGGTAGTTGTCATCCCTGTAATCGGATAGAACTGTGGAGGTTTGCAAATATGTCCTGATGTTGCCACAGATCCCCAAATTATTCATCATGTCACTAAATTCATATATATATATAAAAAAAAAAACAAGTCCAAAAACCTTGGCTTGCCCATGGGACAGAGGTAGAAGGCTCTGGCAGAATCTTTTGGGTGCTGGGAGCCTCATGCAGCAAAACATAGAGCGGCTGCTCAAATGGCTGGAGGGAGAGGAAGCCTTCACCTCTACCCTCAACAGACAGGGACCTCTCAAATTGTTGGACGATCACATCACCTACAACATGGAGACAGGGAAATGAAAGCATTAATTATTCATATGTCATTAAAAATCATTCCAGTCATCTGCCTCATCATTCATTTGACAGATACATTGCTCACAGCATCTCTACCGTGTATTGTGGTTTTCCTAAAATAGATTTAAATAAGAATGCAGAAGAATGAAACCCACACAAGCTTTAACCTGTGCAGTTCTGCTGTTCCTAAAAAGTCTTGTTCCTACAGGCTGAAACTCCTCCTGCCGACTGCTTGTCCTGCAATCTTTGGACTACGCTCTTCACTCCACTTTCTGATGGTCCTCTCTGGATCCATGCTCATGTTTACAGGATCAAAACATACAGTATACCTTATAACTGGAAATTTCAAGGGGGGGTTCTCCTGCACTGTCTTGACTAATGTAGCAAGTTCCTGCAGAAAATAATACATAGACTGTACATACATATGTAACATTTTACAAAAGAAAGTTTGCATCCACCTCTCATTTGACTGACAAAATGAGTTTCAATATACATTTATTTGAAACTAGACAATATTTAATGCAAGTTTTTTTTTTTTTTTTTTTTTTTTTTAAATAAAATAATTTAATAAAATGGTGATATGGTCAGTTTATTCATATAATACTGCCTCGGTGATTGCACAGGTAAAGATATAGAAGATCTAACTGTCTAAATCCATGCATATACACTACATCTCTGAAAATATATCAGAATTACCTTGATGACAGATTCACTACCCAGGCCTTTGTCAGTGTTCAGTGGGGAGACCCAGTTCTTCTCACCAGCTCTATTGACTTTGCTGAACTTCAGCGGTGAGATGTCCTGTAGGAGCCCTCTCTTTACAAACTGTCTCAGTAAACTCAACTATGTGATAAAGAAAAAAAACAAGAAGTCAGTGACAGCATGATGACAGCATGTGGATTAATCAAATTCTGTTAATTTACTGTCTTTACTACCTTCAGCAGCTTAACCAAGTCTTAAGAGGGCAACACTGGATTATTGGTTTGTAATTTTAATGGGAAGGAGCTGAAGGTCCTGGAAATCACTCCAGCTTGGCCATGGAGAATGAATCCTCTTGTGCTGCAATGGTCTCATAAAAGGCTGTGGAAGCATTTGGGGACTTCTTGTTCTTGACAGCATTGACATACTTATGAAGCATTGGCCAAACTCCAACAACTCTCTGCCACATTGACATTTTCAATCCATCTGCAGAATGGTAATGGGAAGCAGGAGGTCCTCTCTCCTTGCAGGAACGTTGTGAAGGAGGTAGTGCATTGCTCTCAGGAGCCTTTCCAGCTGCCACATCATAAAGCCTGTCTTTACTGCATTGTGGATGGTGTGAAGGCTGCAACTTCCAACAAGCACAAGCTGAGCACCTTCAGAGAGCTCCACAGAGTTGAAGATCCACCAATTTTAAGTTGACATTGGGTCCATTCATGCTGACAGACAAAAGCTGCCTCATCTCCATTAGTGCACCACATTCCTGTGAGTGGACAGTAATAAATGTATTAATGACAAAAATCCTTGAAAGGTTATTCTTGAAACACACTGGCATTCAGATGCACGGTAAGGTACACCTACAGGCCTCTCAGTTATTATAACATTTAAATTAATCATTTATTTAGTGCTGTTCAAATTTCATGAAGCAGGACAACATCAACTGAAATTTTATAATTGAAAAAATTACTAGTGGTGTTGAACTTTGAAGCTAGCAGTTAGCATGTGGAACCGGACAGCACTGATCCCCATCAAGGCTACACTGATCACCTTCCTACTCACAGAGCTGTACGGCTCACAGTTACTCCTATAGACGGGCCATGGTGCTCACTCCTTATCCTCTAACTATTTGTGCGAAAATATGTATTTCTCCATTAGTCAACTATGTTGTTTTTACAACTGGCCACGCTATCCAGCAGCAGTCAGTCAATGGATCATTGGGTCAGTGAGCATGCAAATGGTGGTCCTTGATGACATCAAATCTACCAGGAGTCCATAAATAAAGTACAGGGAATCCCACTATGCACCTATGCAATGATTAAATTAAACCAAAATTTAGCATACAATCTCTTTTGACAAATACAAATACTTGAAACAAGCTTTAAAATTTAATACCTTGGAAAATAGCATTTAAGACTTAATTTTCTCTAAACTGATTTATTACTTACAGACCAGCGTTAACTTTAGTAATACATAGTATCATTCTGTGCCTGATGTGGAGAACAAAACCTGGTGGCTTTATGGGAAAGAGGATGCTGATTTTCACAGGCAAGTCGTGTTTCACGCTTAACTTCCTTTACTGTGGCACACAAGTCTGGCAGACCTTCAAAATATTAGTTTAACTGCTCCCAACATACAATTAATTAACGAGAGTATTAGATGGCATCCCAGGGGCGTGACTAGCCAATATGGAGTCAACTTGCTTTTCTTTAATGGAATTAAGCTACAGAGGAGAAGCTGGGGAGGGATGTCAATTTACATAGCCCACACAACCCCTATAGAGTGAGCTAATGAGTTTGTAAGTAAGTAAGTAAGTGGTATATACTACAGTATATGGTTATTGCGTGCTGTGCTGCACTGATGCATTTGTACTTACCAGTGCTGTGACTCTGACACTGGGGATTATGATTATCGCGCTTTATTGATCCAATCGGGGAAAAACACTCGGGAGAACTGGGGAAACACCACATAAAAGTGGTGAGCAATGGCCCATGAGTGTCTGATAAATGTCCCCAAGTATTCCTTTCCCCTCCTCTGGACTGCCAGGTGGTCCATAAATTTAATGCTAGGGCCACCTTTCTCCAGCCAGAATGTCTGATATGAGCACAATTTCTTAAAATGCAGATACTGTACAGTAGGCTATACATTATGTGCATGACAAATGTAAGAAATATGACTCCCCACAGCCAAAGGATAATATGGAGAAGAAAAAACAGGAACAGGGACTAGTTTGACATTGTTTTGGGATAAGTTTGTTAACCCTTACCTGCTCCCTTACCCTAAACGTAACCCTCAACCGCACCCTCACCCTCACCCTAACCTTTCCCTACCCTGACACCTAACCTTAACCCCCACCCTTAACCTGACACTAATTCTAATACCCAACCCTCACCCTAAACCCAAACCTTTACAGGGCCTTCACAAAACGAGATACTATAACATCCCTTGGCCCATAGCAGAATGAACCTACAATAACGGAGTCCCAACATAACATGACCTTAATAGACCATAGTGCAGTTAGCATGAGGGAGAGCACCTCCCTCTTATCCGTCTCCTTATTTCTTCCTAATAACAAGGGAGGGGGTCACAATATTGACATATGATATGTGGAGCTTATCTAACAGGCCTTAGGGCTCTGATTTGGTACAACATGTAAAAACTAAAGGGAGGAGGTCACTCCATAAGACTGGACCAAGTCTGACAGCTCCCACCACCCAGTACTAGGTATCAAGAGTTGCCAATGGTTTCATGTTAATTCAGAGCCAGTGTTGAGGCGTCTTGTTCTTCAGGGTTGTGGCAAAAAAAATCAGGGGGATGGTCAATTTTTTTCACTTGATGAAAAGGGAGGATGGCAGTTTTACAGGGTGGATGATTTTGACCGTTTTTATTTCAGGGGGGATGCCATCTCCCCTCACCCCCCCCTCAACTCGAGTACGGCTAACACCTAACCTCAAACAAAGATGTTTGAGCTGCCAGGACTGTTAGCCAACATTTCATGTGATGAACATGCAAAAATGGCATGTGCCAATGTCACATAAGGCTTCTGTGGTAATGGATCATAATCTCCATGCTTTTCATGTCCACAACATGTAATCTGCATTTCAGGATTTGGATTCATTTCACAAAATTTTGTGAGAGTGAGTGGGGTGACAAAGAAGAGACTGAAAAATGTCTCCAATCCCATGATTTTATTGCAAAAATGATACCCCTTTCTGTACTTCCCAGGCTTTTTATCCCCTTCCTTCCCATCAGTTTGTCATTTAATTTTTGTCACTGCATGCTGCCATAGTGTTTCCTGGTGCTCTCATATCCACTCACACACATATACTGTATGCATGTACAGCTGCGTGTGTGCACATGAACACACACACACACACACACACACACACACATGCACACACACACACACACATGCATTCACACACGCGCACACGCACACACACACACACACACACACACGCACGCACACACGCGCACACGCACACACACACACACACACACACACACACACACACACGCACACACGCACACACACACACACACACACACACACACACACACACACACACAATTTAAAATTTGTGACATGCTTGTTCTTACTGATGTCTCATTTTATCTGTATTTAGGTGCTTTGTCCTCTGTAAAGCACTTAAAAACCTGTTGAAATGTCTTTAGAAAGAAACCAAAGACTAGAGTTGACTAGTGAATGATATGATCAATGCACAAAATTACAGTACCATAAAGCCTAAATGGAGAAGTATGAAGCATTTCTAAAGTGCTAGTTTCATTTAGGTCTACTTTCCAAGTCTGGCTTCAAGAAAAAAGACCACAGGCAGCCAAATGACACGAAAAGATCTTCTTGTTTTTCTTAGTATTGCATCAGCAACAGATATGATTGGCACCATAATTAGACAGGCGAACTTTAAAGTGGTTGAGTTGAAAATTGAACCCTAAATAGATCTTGCAGTGATCTGAATGAATAAACATTTTGCTGATATACTTATACAACATACAGAGAGTCTGAAAGTTATTTTATCTTACTTGCTAAGCTTGGAACACAAAACATGCTGTATAGGATAACACTGCATATTGACACACGAGTGGATATTCTGTGCACAATTGTGCATAATTTTCACTTGTTTTTGACGCCAAAAAAAAAAAAAAAAAAAAAATCCACATGCTCTTTTAGTATTTGAACACAAATCCAATATCTGAATATGTTCATAAATTCCAGAATGGCTGTGAATAATACTCAGACTCATTTATATCATAAATGATAAATGCTACCCGTTGCTAACACTGCACACGACATGATGCAACATTATCCACTGGAACAACTTAACGATCATGGTGTAATTTTTCTTAAGTCTTGTTGTAAGCAGCATCTGTCTCTTGTTTTCTTTTCTAAGGCTGTTGCAGTGTTTGAGTGCGAGCAGCTCAGGGGAACCCAGTGAAACATTCTGGGCCCAAGCCGGTCTAATTGTTGCTGAAACACTGCCATCAAGGAAACTCAATTGTTTTGTTTTCATCTCGACCTTGGTGAAAATGATTTGGCATAGTACGCGCTAGAGCGTACTCTTGCACCAAAGTGGACACTTCATAAATTTAGAGCACCATCAGGACTCCAATTCATTTTCCTCAGTGTCACCGTCTGAGTGTTTAGAGCGTACTCTAAGCATTCTGACCGAGAAGTAGGTGCAGCAGAGCGTTCAAATGTTTACACTGGTAGAGAACGGTAAGGGGCTATCTGCCTTAAACTGCAAGCAGTGTCTGCAAGTACACAATAAGCAAAATAAGACAGATCACAGTTTCTATCTATCTATCTATCTATCTATCTATCTATTGATCTATCTATATCTACATCTATCTATAATATCGAAATCTATATCTATATGGTGCAGCATGAGTTGTTAGTAAGTTGATAGTAAGTCTGCTCAATATGGAATTGAGCAGAGCAAATAAACTGTGCTGTACAGCCAACTTATACACAACAGTGCCACATTTGATAAGAATCTAACTATGCTTGTATAAAATTTACTCAAATACCCATCTGCATAAGGATATAAGATTAGATTAGGGACTAAACAAACAAATTCATAGCTTCCCTTGAGCATTTACACAATGTGCTCTAGAGCTGAGGAAAAGGCGAAGGCTCAGAGTGGAGGAAAACACAGACAAACACAACATTTTAAAATTTGGATGAATTACAGGTCAACAACCTCGCAGGGCCTGTATGGGTGGACACAGGGAGGGTAGGTGAGGAGAATGGGCCGGAGCACTGTGCTGTAGACCGTAATCTGTGCTTACCAGTGCAGCTCTCTGTGGCGGGGAGCAAATAAATCTGCCAAGCAGCAGCAGATTCATAAAATCCCTCAGGTGGCTGTGTTCATTTATCTACATTTGCCAGGGCTTCCAGCTGCCAAAAGCAGGTGGCACACTTTGGCTAGAAAATTGACTGTCTTTAAGATGTAGAACTCTTTAAAGGGGCGGGAGAGGAGGAGGGAGATGCTGGCAGGGGGTTTGAAGGCTGGGGAGAGGGGTATAGGTTACCAGGTTGAAAGGTGAAGGGTGCCAAGTGAAAAGGAGTGGAGTGTGTGGGGGTTCCACAATTTAGCCATGTAGGGCCATACTTGGAAAAGCTGTCTCTTTCGAAAGATAAATGGAAATGAAAATGCCCTCGTTTCTAATTTCCTCCTCCCCCAAATTCAATTTCTAGATTGGTGGCACACCTAGGGAGTAAAAGGCAGTGCCTGCAGGGGGGCAATTGAGGAGAGGAAGAAGGAACGCACACTAGTAGATAAGAAATTATAGATGGAAATAATCTGGGGATCTATTGCCTCTCTTCTCTGGCCTGCTGCAAATATGATTTGGTGAAGAGGGAAATTAAAAGTCACTAGGATGCACCTCATTGCAACTAGCGCTTGTTTTGGACTGAGGTGCTTCTTGGGATTGCACTTGGGGCCCCAAACAGCTGCTAGCCAGCACATACTGGCTGCTTCATTCATATTAATGTGGTGCTAACTCAAACAGCATCTAGACCATACTAATTCACTCAGGCACGGTAATCACATAAGCGGATTTACAGTATGTTTTGCAATTATTTTGAAGACATTTTGAACTCTCAAATGCATTATTTTAAGGACCACTTTAAGTAATAATCCGTGATATTTCCATGCAATAAATTTCTGTTTATAACACAATAATTATTAGGTGGGAATCAGCAGAGACCCCTCAACACGATAAGAGTTATGATACTTGAGAGCCGATTTGATATGTATTGCTATCTTGTAATTATTGTAATTCTGTATCATGATTTGACTTTATGATATTATGTGATTTTTGATTATTATAGTTTTAAACACTGGATTATGGAAAACAGCTGAATCATAGATGATTATCATGAGCATGTCAGGCAGATTTCCTTTGAGCTTTGAAAATTTGTTGCTGACTGAAAGGAAGAGATGGACCAGGGACACGAACATTTTGCTTTTTCCTGAGAAATCTTAACCTAACATGGCCAGTGTGCGCTTGCATGTGGTTGTACTACGACAATGTCTCATAAAAATTACATTTCCACACAGCTTGACTGCATTCTTTATTATGTTTTGGGGAAATGTATTTTGTCATGGATTACTTTTATGTCTGACATATTACAAATATGTTTCTAATCAACATATTTTGTATATGATGTCGGGCGACTTTGAGCCATTTTCATTTCTTTAGCCAGCAAAAGTACTTGGTTAAGGCTGGGGAAAGGTTAGGTTTAGGAATTAAAAAACACTTGGTTGGCAAAGTAACATCACATTGACCACTAGTGCATTGCGAACAAAAAAGCAGTTTGTTTGATCCATCTGCCATCCCAGCTGCCTGCTAGTGCAACCTTGAAACTTTCTTGTGATATGTTCCAAGCAAACGTAATCCACGAGAAAATACTTTCCCCTTGAAATGTAATTGAGAATGCAGCTTAGTTGTATGATAACATAGTTTTTAAGAGACAGGGCTCAGTATTACCACAATACTCCATGGCATGATTTGCACACAACAGAGCTCATTAACTCATCTTCACCTTCTAATTTATTAAAGCCAAAGTTTAGCCAAAGTCTTCCAGACTTTTGATTTAAGGTGTGGAGGCGCAGCATGAATCTCTATTGTCAGCCAGGCACTGCAGTATGGCTTTGTCTCTAATTCCAGCGATGATATGCTTGATTCCCATGATGCTACGCCAGAGACCCCTAAGTCAGTGTTTGGTTGAGTAGGTCATGCAGCCATCTGTTGCACTCTGCTGGGCAGTGTTTTTTCCACCAATGAGATGAAATTATGTCTAAAATAGGGTTGAGCCGGATACTCGATACGAGTATCCGATACGGATAAAGAACTTTTGACGAGTACGAGTATGATACGAGTAATATGAGTCAATATCCGTGCTCGTGATGAATGAAACTCCTCACTGGGTAGCTGACTGCGTCCACGTTGTGTGATAGGCAAGTCACACACAGTGACCCTCCCCTACACACACACAGTTCACTGCAGCTGAGCCCCGCTCACACAGACACAGTGACAACCTCTCTGTCACTCACTCAGGTCTGACAGCTCACGTCGTGTCTCTCTTTAACACCAGTCAGGTTTTTTCCAGCTCGCTCTTCCCTCGGTCTGTAATCACTGATAGTCCGTTGAGTTTCTGCTAAACTTGGTCGGTAACAGACGCTTTTGCTTTTGAGCAGAGTCAGGGTTAGGTTTAGGGCTGCATGCAACTCGCGTTGCGTCTCTCACTGTTGACACACCGGCCGTTTTTTTTTTTTTTTACCATCTGCTTGCTCTTACCGGCTGGTTTTTGATATAAAATCAGTTGGAAAACTTTGCTCGCACCGGACACGGCGCAGAGTCACAGTCTTAACACACACACCACTTACACACACACATTAGCTGAACACACAAAGTACATTAGAAAACAAGGACTAAATAACTTTAACATGTGTAGTCATGAAATGTTTTGAAAAAGTTATTGTGAATTTGATCAAACCTGGGTTACCTCCTTTTCTTGATCCTCTCCAGTACGCTTACAGACAGGGGCGAACTACTGAGGATGCTATTGTTAGTGTGTCTCATCTTGTCAGTAAGCACCTTGAAAAACCCAAGGCTTATGCCCATATTTTATTTGCTGATTTTAGTTCCGCTTTTGACACCGTTTGTCCGCAGCTGCTTATCCAGAAATTGATCAACCTGCAAGTTAATCCCTGGATTGTCAAATGGTTTTATTCTCTTTTAATCAACATCACAACAAGTTAATGTCAATGGTACACTCTGAGAGGCTAAAAGCTGTAGTACAGGGATCCCCCAAGGAGCTGTTAGCTCTCCTCTTCTATTCACCTTGTACAAGAATGAATGTCGAAGCAGCCAGCCCAATAACTTTATCATCAAATTTTCAGATGATACTATTATTTTAAGTCTTTTGTGTGCCGGTGACTGTCCATCTGTTTATTTTAATGAGATTGTTTCCTTTAAGGACTGGTGTGAGAGACACCATCTCATTTTAAACACGAATAAAACTAAAGAAAAGATCTTTGACCCCAGGGCGACAGAAAGTCACAGCTGTGTTGCAATTGGTGACTGTACTATTGAGCAGGTTGAGTCATACAAATATCTGGGTGTTATTATGGACAATTCTCTTAAATGGAGTGTGCATGTTGATTTTTTATGCTCTAAACTTTCTCAAAGACTGTACTTTCTCCGCAGGCTGGAGGAGACAGGAGTCAGCCCCAAAATTATGTTGACTTTTTATAACGCTGTCTTTGATAGCTTGATCAGATACAGTCTTGTTGCTTGGTTCGGCACCCTTTCCATTCAGAACAAAATGATGATCGAGAAGCTGACCAAATCTGCTATGAAGGTGATTGGACAAAAAACCACTCATCCCTTCAGTCTGTTTTTGAGAAGGTCACTGTAAAGAAGACCCATCTCACATCCTTCACTCTGAATATGAGTTGCTACCTTCTGGGAGACGTTACAGAGCATGTAAACTTAAAACTAATTGTTACAAACGCTCTTTCCTCCCAACGTCCATCACTCTTCTCAACAAAACAGTTGCTTAAACTTTTATTCGGTTTTATATGGGACTGAGCCTTTATTTGGTTTTATTGGTTCTATTGGTTTTATTTGGTTTTATCTGGTTGGTATTTAATTTTTTATCTTGATTTTAATCAGTCCTTTTATCTCGCTGTTGCTCTTTATTTATTCATTGATTTTATTTTATTGTAAACTTGTTTTTACTTGACTATTTTTTGTTGGGATCTTTGTTGTTGGCACTTTAGCACTATTGCACTTTATTGTGGACTTTTAAGGTGCTATGATTCTGGATGTGCCGCACCATAAATGGTGCTACTCCCTGGGAAATGTGCAATATTGTGCATCACTGTGACTGTGAACGTTTGACCTTCCTCTTTCGCTATTATTTTTTGTGTCTGTTCAACTCCTGTCAGTCTGGTTAAATTGTTATGTGTTTGGCAGCTCATGTAGCACTATTGTCTAAAACAAATTTCCCGCAAGGGACAATAAAGTTTATCCTGATCCTGATTATTATTTTTATTTTATTTTGGCTGCATGCACTGAGCAACCTGATCTCACAGAAATCCGTGAAATGAGCACGACCTCTTAACAACGCATTGCGTGCTCCTGGCACATAACCTGTTATAATTACGTCTGGCCACCACAGAAACAGCGTCCACTGAAAGTCAATTAGGATCCGTGTCGTATGGCCACCACGCAAACGCTGTCCACTGAAAGTCAATTTCACGTGGGTGGTAGTTCATAGATCCCGGAAGTGCAAATTTAATCAAAATAAAATAATAAAATAAAAAATAAAAAATCGCCAGTTTTCTAGACTAGACCTACCATATTGACCCGCATAAAAGACGACCCTGATATTAAGATGACCCCTCTTTTTCAAGACCATTTTTTGGAAAATAGGCTACTTTTTATATGGACAAAATCTTGTTTGAATAAAAAAGCCACCGGCCTGCATCAGGCGGGTCGGCCGCGGCACCGGCTGGTACCGCGCCCACCCGGTCAGGTCTGCGGGATCTGACAGGTGAGCGGTCAGTGCCGCGGTCGGCCCGCCTGGTGCCATGGCCGGTAGGAGTAGTATCTAACATGGAAGGGTGCAAGCCAGTAATTTTGCCTAGGGCGGCACATAGGCAGAACCGCCACTGTATAGTTTATAATGTCATCATTTTCATATTTTTCTAGTCCACAAAAATCACATTTTAAGCCATTTTGAAATCAATGAACGAAATTTTATTTTAATCTGAAAAACACCGGCGTTACCAAGGCAACGCGCTTCATGCTACCTGGTGACTCCCGGCTTCTCGGCTTCAAAGACGTCACGCCGTGGGTGGTGGTTCATAGATCCCGGAAGTGCAAATTTAATCGGTATTCTGAAAAAAAGGTCTGATTATTAGCCATAACGTTGTAACCACCCAAGGCAGACTTACCACGAGCTATGAGGATGTGTAACGATGGCATGTGTCCACAAGTCCCGTATAATATCAACTTTATTTTAAGAAAACACGTTTTATTTGCGATATCATATCACGGAGAAGCACTACATTACCCATAATCCTAGTGTTTATCAGCGACGTGTCTGAATCGACAGCTTTCATCAATAAAGTCAATAAAATCTAATAAAGTGCATGAAAGTTGATAATGTGCTGATATGTTACGCCATTGAACACAACCCTTTCAGTCAGCGAAACAGAGCGGGTGGACAAACCGTCGGAACACGTCAAAAATAGCACTAAAGATTTATATAGTCTATATATATATATTTTTTTTTCATAACACATCTTTACTCGTGGTATAAACATAGGCTACATGTTAAGGTTATGCTTTTGCTGTTGAAAAACTACCGTATGTATGGTTTTTAAACCTAAATTCACAATGTTTATCCTAACCCGGAAGAGGGGTACCAGAACTACAATTCGTGCAGAGTTGCAACACACAGAGCTGTCCTGCGCCATAGCTTTTGTAGTTCTAACATGTTATGTCTATTATATGAAGTGGTGATCACTAATTTTGCAATCTTAATCAAAGTTTTTGGGTGTGGGAAGAACGCCTGAATGGTCAGATTTTAATTTTTTTTTTCTTAAGATAGTGAAATCATGTTTTTTCCATGTTTTGACACTAGTCGGTGGCGCCCCCTATTGGTTTGCCATCGGACATGATAGTAGAGGTCAAGAGCTTTCCAAAAATGTTGACCCCATGTCTGTGCCATTTTTTGTTGCTGCACTGTAAGCCTTTAAAAGTGTCTCAGGTGCAAGGTTCTAAGGGCACTTGTGGGGAGCAGGAACTGCCCACTGGTCTCACACTGAGATATGTTACTCCATAGGTCAAGACCTTTCAAACGATGTCTTCATTGTTGTTCTGTGACAAAGTTTGATTTTCATCATGCTCCAAGTCAAGGCTGTCTCAGGTATACATCTGCAGACCTCTTTTAGGGCCAAGCTTGATAAAATCAGTCAAACTTCTTTAAGGGGGTATGTAATGGCCAAATTTATTTAGAATATTGATGTTAGTCATATACACAGTCATACTTTTCAATTTGGACCATTTCAAAGCTTTTTTTCCCCATAAAATACTCAATGTTTCATATTTCAGATTTTCCCATTAACTTAATATGGCCACCTGAGACACTTTTAAAGGCTTACAGTGCAGCAACAAAAAATGGCACAGACATGGGGTCAACATTTTTGGAAAGCTCTTGACCTCTACTATCATGTCCGATGGCAAACCAATAGGGGGCGCCACCGACTAGTGTCAAAACATGGAAAAAACATGATTTCACTATCTTAAGAAAAAAAAAATTAAAATCTGACCATTCAGGCGTTCTTCCCACACCCAAAAACTTTGATTAAGATTGCAAAATTAGTGATCACCACTTCATATAATAGACATAACATGTTAGAACTACAAAAGCTATGGCGCAGGAAAGTTCTGTGTGTTGCAACTCTGCACGAATTGTAGTTCTGGTACCCCTCTTCCGGGTTAGGATAAACATTGTGAATTTAGGTTTAAAAAACATACATACGGTAGTTTTTCAACAGCAAAAGCATAACCTTAACATGTAGCCTATGTTTATACCACGAGTAAAGATGTGTTATGAAAAAAAAAAATATATATATAGACTATATAAATCTTTAGTGCTATTTTTGACGTGTTCCGACGGTTTGTCCACCCGCTCTGTTTCGCTGACTGAAAGGGTTGTGTTCAATGGCGTAACATATCAGCACATTATCAACTTTCATGCACTTTATTAGATTTTATTGACTTTATTGATGAAAGCTGTCGATTCAGACACGTCGCTGATAAACACTAGGATTATGGGTAATGTAGTGCTTCTCCGTGATATGATATCGCAAATAAAACGTGTTTTCTTAAAATAAAGTTGATATTATACGGGACTTGTGGACACATGCCATCGTTACACATCCTCATAGCTCGTGGTAAGTCTGCCTTGGGTGGTTACAACGTTATGGCTAATAATCAGACCTTTTTTTCAGAATACCGATTAAATTTGCACTTCCGGGATCTATGAACCACCACCCACGGCG
Organism: Myripristis murdjan; assembly: GCF_902150065.1. NCBI lineage: Eukaryota > Metazoa > Chordata > Actinopteri > Holocentriformes > Holocentridae > Myripristis > Myripristis murdjan. Next base: position 11,487,313 of record NC_043982.1, read on the forward strand.
TGACGTCTTTGAAGCCGAGAAGCCGGGAGTCACCAGGTAGCATGAAGCGCGTTGCCTTGGTAACGCCGGTGTTTTTCAGATTAAAATAAAATTTCGTTCATTGATTTCAAAATGGCTTAAAATGTGATTTTTGTGGACTAGAAAAATATGAAAATGATGACATTATAAACTATACAGTGGCGGTTCTGCCTATGTGCCGCCCTAGGCGAAATTACTGGCTTGCGCCCTTCCATGTTAGATACTACTCCTACCGGCCATGGCACCAGGCGGGCCGACCGCGGCACTGACCGCTCACCTGTCAGATCCCGCAGACCTGACCGGGTGGGCGCGGTACCAGCCGGTGCCGCGACCGACCCGCCTGATGCAGGCCGGTGGCTTTTTTATTCAAATAAGATTTTGTCCATATAAAAAGTAGCCTATTTTCCAAAAAATGGTCTTGAAAAAGAGGGGTCATCTTAAAATCAGGGTCGTCTTTTATGCGGGTCAATATGGTAGGCCTAGTCTAGAAAACTGGCGATTTTTTATTTTTTATTTTATTATTTTATTTTGATTAAATTTGCACTTCCGGGATCTATGAACTACCACCCACGTGAAATTGACTTTCAGTGGACAGCGTTTGCGTGGTGGCCATACGACACGGATCCTAATTGACTTTCAGTGGACGCTGTTTCTGTGGTGGCCAGACGTAATTATAACAGGTTATGTGCCAGGAGCACGCAATGCGTTGTTAAGAGGTCGTGCTCATTTCACGGATTTCTGTGAGATCAGGTTGCACTGAGAGTCTGACACTTCCTTGCTGTAGTTCATAAAAAATAAATAGTACTATTATAAATATTACAAATTAAGCTTCATAATACACACACACACACACACACACACACACCGTAATCAACATTATGTTTAACTTTGTGTGGGAAAAAAAAAACAAAAAAACAAAACAAACAAACAAAAAAAAACAACTTAAAAGGTAGTAAAAAAAAATAATAAAACAAAAACATCACATTGTTTGATCATAAAAAAAAATTAGAAAATTAAAAAAAGAAAGTTATGTTGAGTATGAAAACTCTTGTTCATTGCATTTTACTTTGTACTTCATAATTGCCTACTGCATGTGTTGTATTGATTGTTGCACTTAAAAAATATTCATGTTCTGTGTTTATAAAAAAACTTGTTCTGTAAATAGTTCATTTACTATTGTGATCAAAACCATTGATCTGAAGCTTCTGGGGCTGTTCTGTACATCGTTTTCTAATAAACAATAAATAGAGCAACTTCTGATCAACCTGTATCACTTTTTAGACTTAAAATAACATACTGATTTAAGCCCCACCCGCCCCAATTCCGGTTTAAGGTTGAATTACAGATACGGATAATGTAGATGGTTGAACAGATACAGATACAGATAGTGGTGTACTCACTCATCCCTAGTCTAAAATATGGACAAAAACACCTGTATAGCTTAGGATCATCAGCAAAACAAAAAGCTATCAAATTTATTTATTTATTTAACTCTGATCAGTAAAACAGAAAAGTAAAAGAAAGAAAAGAGCATTGCTGGATTTCTTTTTCATATCTGTCTTTTTAACAGTGAAACACATAAGCAGGCCTTTTTTCTATTGTGACTCAATAAGAGAGAAACAGCTTTGTTGCTGCTTTTTTTCTTTCCAAAGTATCACATGAAAGTTACATCAATCTAATCAACCTAATCTCTAATTCAAAATCAAAACTGTTGTGATGCCCATGGATAAAACAATGGTTTTATCTAGCTACAATACAGCCAAAATACAAAATCATAATACTCTACATTCAAGAACAAATATACAATACACATTTTTTGCAGGATGTACTGAGATGTGAATTTCACTGATCTGGTATATAACAGGTAAGTCATTATTCTTCAAATGTTTGCTAAACCATGGTAACGTTGCACAAGGCAGGGAAGTCGTAAATAATGAATGATTCAGTTTATGAATGGAAGTGCATCTTAAACCTTATTATTTGGAGGAAGATTACATTACATTACAGAATGATTTTGTAAACAGAATTTATGCATTGATTAGTGTAATCTAATATTGGCCTTAGGGCCTTTTGGCCTGGCTACTGATTAATCATTATTAATCTGGAGGCAAAAGCCACCAGCTGTGCCAGCCATCTTTTCCAGAGTAAACACTATTTCTTGAAATATGTGAGCCTCCTATGAGTCCAGCATTGTGATTCATGAATGCAAGTTAACAGAAAAATCACCTCTGATCTCTTCCACCCTTACCGTTGTATCTTCCAAAATCACCCCTCTGGAAAAGATTTTGGCCTGCTGTGACATATATGCTCCAAATTAACAGTGTCTTGCCAAATGCTGTGACTTTAGGTAACCGCATGGCTTTGTTTAACTGTTACAAAAGCAAAAAGCAAAATGACAGTTTTACCAGCCAACAAGTACTATTAATGTTTTCAGCAGCACTGAAAGTGGTTAGGTGTGAATAACAGGAAGAACCGAGCAGTCAGCATGAGCAGCGATGGTGAGCATGAACTGAACAGACAGAAAACGCACGCTGTTATGGAAACCCACATTTCATCAATAGAAAACTTAAAGAAAAACATGTAGACTGGCTTTCTGACTGGTAAATGACCTCTGTGTGGAGTAATACGCCAGTTTACATATCAGTCGATTATTTGCTCAATCATAGTTTAAGGTGAATAAGTCAAATCAGTTTGCAAAATCCAAATTTTACTTTACTGTCTGTGGCAGTGGTGCTGTGTACAGCTCTAAGAGAGCCAACTTTCTTGTAAACACAAAATGAATGTTCAGGACAAAGATCATTGTGTGTTTATCTTGGCAACAACTTAAATGCTGGCTGGCTACCCTCCAAACAAGAACAGTAGAGCTTTTTCAGGGTTGACGGCACTGTGTTGCCTGGTGCAGGGTATGTGAAAGGCTCCCCCATTGAGAAAAAAGAAAAGGGTAGGTAGCTTGTCAGTGCTTGCAAAATCTCAACCTCTAATATTGATTTCTGTGAATATCTGGGTTAAAATCATGCACTTAGAGTGCCATGCTTGGTGCGAAAGTTCCCTGCTGGCTTAAACAAAGACTCCAGGTTTTCCACAGACATTCAAAAACAATCCCAAGAAAACTTCAAAAGTGATGCCACAACATATAAACACAAAGAACAGCAACACAACTTTCATCGGTGACTAAGCTCTACCCTAGAAAGAAAACCAAAATGAAATAGTTAAACCATCTGTGATGATGACATTTAGATCTATATACCAGGTCTATATACCAGGAATTAGGTCATTTACATCATTTGTCTTCTTGTCCAATCAGCGGCTGTGGCTCGGACTTCCACCTGACCTTCAACAATTGCTCATGTGGGAGAACATCAGTTTTGGGACAACTTGTTATCATGAACCTTAAACCTGGATGGTTGTAACACCCAGTCCTCTATATCTGGTTTTCCAGGTGAAGAGGTCCCAGGGACTACTTTTCAAGGAACTACAACAATTTTCTTCAGCCCGGCGCTGTCTGGATTTCCACTGTGGTCCAAAAGTTTCGGAGAGATTAGGCAAATTAGTTTCATGGTTTCAGCTAGTTTCATAGTGACGTATAAAACAGCAACAGCAGTTTTTCCTGTCACTTTTGTACAGTTGTAAAACATCAGGCTATTTAACTTGTTGACAAAAAGCAATGTAAAAAGTGTCAGGAATCCACTTTTTATGGTGTTTTTCTCCAGCAAGCCCCCCGGCTTTGTCCTCCATCTGTGTGTGTGTGTGTGTGTGTGTGTGTGTGTGTGTGTGTGCTTGAGAAAGAGAGGGATACAAATGCAGAAGAGGAAATGAAACTATGAGCATCTGTCTCCACAGTAAATCAACTGTTGAATGTTTGATGTTATTTATTTGTGCTTTTGAACGTAACTGCTGTGAAACAATCAGAAAATAACGCTTATTTCTCTCATTCAGTGACCCTCTCATGCACATCGCCTCACTCCATCACACACCCATGCTCTCAGCTCGATTGCGCTCTCTTTTTTATCATATCTTTTTTTTTTTTTTTTTATATGAGTCAGGAAGCCAACAGCAAAGCCTGTACTTTCATTGTTATCAGTCCAAAAAAGCCCTCCCCTCATCCTAGACTGGTATTAAATCGATAATACAGTACTTGTTTTATGAATGAAGCAGTACACAAGTTGAAGCAGCTGCTCCACAAAGTTGAAGCTGTTTGTGTCAGTTTCTTTCAGCATGACATGGGCACGGAGGCTGCACTTTGCACACACTGATGTATACATGCTGCCATGCCACATGTTATAATGAATTGCATTTGTTGTTTTCACAAAATGTTTTTCACATTATATCAAGATATTCTCACCTCCATATTTCCCCCTCTCCACCTGGCAGAGATAATAAATCTGGATTTGACCTTGCAGCTGAGTCTTAATAGTTGTTGTGAAACATATCTAACTCCACAGGGAGTAGTTAGTTACAAATGCAACACCACAATGAACAAAACAGACCACATAGGTATGATACTGCTTCTTTATTAGGCAGACATCACAAAAGCACAGTGATCAGTAGAGACATTAAGAGAGCAGTTCAAACACTACTGGGTGGCATAAGGACACATGTTTAACAATGCACTGCACACAGTTAGCTACTATCTTGTCAGTGAATGTTATGTCCTCACCTTCACATGGAAGGAGCACACTGATGGGTAACTTATGATGTCACTCAGTAAGGGGTACGTACTACATCTACAGCCTCTAACTAGGCCCAGTTCCAGACTGCTTTAATTTGGGGGCCATCAGAGATTTGGGTTGGGCAACTTTTTATTCATGTCACAGTGTGCTGTACCACAGCCTACAGGCTGTTCTCCTCATTTAATGCCAGACTACTACAGGCTACATGCATGAACTGTTTGTGAAATCACTGCTATGTACAGAGGTTCACAAACAGATATACGAGGATAACTGTATACATGATCTAACAGTCCCACAAACACATAACATCCTATGGACATAACATCCTACTGAGCAGCTGCAATGTAGTGTAAACAATACTGGTCCAAGTAAAATGATAATATGATATTTATTGCAAAAGAAAATACATCTCATACTAATTCCATGCTATGGTAACAGGCAGTGTTGTTGTTGTGTTCTTACTAGTATAATTGTTGTTGTTATTATAATTATTATTTGCACATATATACTACACAAATTTCAGTTTCAGTTTGCCTTGTAGCAGACACTCAACTCTGTAAAATTGAGCACCACATCAAACAAAAGATATGACACTATTACTATTTAATATACTATTGAAGAGATGATTCCATCTTTGCGATACATGAATTAACCTTGATATCTCTGCTCACACTTTATCCCATTTTTTACAGTGAGTACCCAGGTAGATATTTATAAGTCTGCCTATATATGGAGCATAAGATAGAGATACTTCATGTGTAATGTGAGCCTGTAACTTTAGCAAGCAGCTGCAGTTTGTGGAAAATGTTAAGTTTTGTATTGTAATACAGTGCTTTCTGTGAATAACATACTTTCCAAATTTTCTAGAGACACAAGATATTCGTCAGAGATCTTAAGTTTTTTTTTCTACTTATAGTTTTATTTATCAAAAAGTAAGCCAACATTAAAGTGTAAGAATTTTGAGTGCTGTTTGGCCTCGTGTGCCTGACAAGAACATCACAACAAACTATTTAAATCATTCATGTAGACTCACAGACAAGGTCAGCAAGCTGGACTTTTTCTGCTGTTGGAAAAATAAATGATGAGAAACAACTCACCTGCTGCTGTGTCTTATTTGTCCATGAATGGATCCCAGCTGCCTGACTGGGCTGTGCTGCTCCTGCTCTCAGCAGCTGTCCAGCTGTGGTTGAGCTAACTGACAGTAGAGAGTGGAGAGGGTGATTTCATGATGCTACATCGTAGCCACAGCGGCTTTGTTATCAAAACAAGAAACAAAACCAAATCAAATATCTCAGTTTATTGATGGGTAAACTCTCTTCTTGGTAATGGGTAAACTTTGAAGAGAAGTCACTGTGGTACAGTGTGCAGCAAGTGAATCTGCGTCAGAGCTCTGTGTGTTTCAGCCCGAACACGATGAGAAGAGGGTGTGAGTTGTACACTGTAGACTGCCCACCCAGTCAGATGTTAGAAATGGTACTGGTATTTTCTGTGCCATTATTCCATTGGCTGAAAAAAAAAAAAAAGAATGTTTTCCTTGACTTTTGATTGAGTGGGGAAGATGCACGTTTGGGTGGGCTGAATAACAGCCCTTTGGTGCCACATAAGCCACATCCAGACATCTCCCTCTTGGCTGCAGACTAGCAGAAGTCAGTCCCACCTTCAGCTTCCTCACCTGCGGCATTAATGCATCATCTTCCTGAGCTGCAGCTTCTATCTGTGTAGTCTCATCTCCCCCTGATATCCAGGCCAAAGGTTTCCATCATTTTACATCCAAGACTGAAATCTATAAAACTTATTCCACTGTTAATATTTTTTATTTACTACATTGGCTGTGTGAATGTCGCATAACAGCTTTTGATAGCCATAATAACTCCAACAAATGGCAGCATAAATCCCAAACATAAGCCCTACCACCTGTAAGCTGTGCAGCCATCCTCCTGCCATGGTGGAGTTACTAGAAGTTACTATGGAGATGCAGTTTGTAGAATACACTGCACATGATGACATGTGAGAACTAAAACATAGGAGTTTCATGTTATCACGTTATGACATGAAACACTTCACATTATAACAAGATAAACAGTATATTGTTACGACAAGAGAAGTGTCTTGATATAATGTGATAAGATGAAATGTGCTAATGTGATCCGTTTTTTTTTTTTTTTATGAGGCATGGCAGCAACATGCTGCCGTAGATGTAAACAATGCAACTTGCAAAATATTCCAAAAGAAGGCTTTGCCTGTGTTTTTTGAGGTAGGGTATGCATTCATTGTGTTTATTAGACCTTAGGGACGCACATAATGTGTTTTTAGTGAGGAATTTATTATGTAAACAAACCCAAGTATGATTTCAAGGAAAATTACATTGGTTACCTTCAGATTCACTGTAGCTTCAACAACAGCCAACGCCACTAGGCCATTGACACTACTGTTGTTTACTATTCTTCTACTTCACCTCCTATTTACATTGAATACGTGACACTCAAACCACATACTGCTTCATAGCGCAAGTGAAATACTGTATGGTTCATTCGGTTTGTTGTCAGTTCAGCTGCTGTGAGGTTTACCAGCCCGTTTTACTTGTGGTTTCCCATATCAGGAAGCCTAAATGTATTTGGGTCAGGCCCAGATCATATTCACTAAAAGTCATTTTTAGAATGTAGTCAAATGTCTTGGCAAAGTCTGTAATGCATAAACATCTCCTGTCTCACATTCTCTTTCCAGTGTTGTGCATCTTATTGCATCGCTGTGTGAATTCAGCTGTGACTCTGCTTGGCTTTCTGTTACTCCGGCGGAGCACTGGGTACATGCTTGGAGTAAATGAAAATAAGCAAACTGGGATCTGAGTTATCAAACTGCCTTGTTCATTATTCCTGATGTAGAGCTGTTTGACATGAATAAATCTGATGATTTTCTTTCCCCTCTCATGGGAAATGATGAAATACATCAGGGGAAACGACTATGAAAGTGACACATGGTTATTGTCACAGTATATCGTAAAATGTCATAAAATCAGCAAGGAAATAGATTAATTCAAAATCTTCTGAACTTTAATAAATTTAATATTCTCCTCATTGAGGTGTGAGAGTACATCTTCCCCTGCTTTCTCTCAAGTGTATTCCTCTTTGGAGTGGAGAATCACCATCTGCCTCAAATGTCCCTGGATAGTGGTGTTGCTTGATGGTTTCTTCCAACATTGAAGGCATTATGCAGAAGACCACTGTGATTACACATCATTAGAGGTGGTGCAATGCTGCTGACTATATTTTTTTAAATAGCAGGTCAGGGGTAAGTAACAAGGAGAAAAGTGCAAGATCCACAGAATTCTTTTTGTACACGTGGTCCGGTCTTGCAGCATCACATCATGCCCGCTTTGACACTCCTGCAAAAAAAAAAAAGAAAAAAAAAGAAAAAAAAAAAAAAGAAAATGCCGTCAAGGCAATATCATCACTAGAGAGGAAAGGACTGCAGAAAGTTTCCAGAAAACATTATTTGCTACAGTATACGCTGTAGTGTCAAATGTCATATGTTTCACTGTCAGCAATTTCATGTCTTTACCTGCTTTATAATAATATGCAGGCTATTGTGGGGACTTGGTACACATGAAAAATAAGCCACGGTTCTTTACTCTCTTGCTCCACCACCACTGTTTTGCCCCGAATGATTTACTTCACTAAAGTCCAGCGTCCACATAGACTCTGGAGCTAAAGCTCTAAAAGCCTGGCTCAATTTCAAATATCATACAGCACTAAAATATGCCAAATATCAGGAAATTGTCACTGTCTGGGACCCCCTTTTGATGCATATGACATTGGTTAGATATGTAAACCTGCAACAGTATCGTACACTCTGCTACTGTAAGCTATGTCACTGCCTGACTAGACTTCCACCATTTGATTTGTGACTATTCCAGTCAGAGAGTAGATTGTTATGATTACTGGGATCAGATTATTGTAGCCTCATTTCAGCTGTCAGTGAACCAAGTATTAATCTTTTTTGTGCGCTTGTTTATACACACAGCTGGTATTGAATATATAGCAGCATGTTAGTTAAGCAATAACCTGGGAGGCTGTGTGTTACAGTAACATTTCTCAGCCATGATGTTATTTACTGTAAACACACTTGAGTTCTGTTGCTTCTGTTGCTTTTGTGCCACAGTTAAAGTATTGTAGCTGCAATAATGTTTTCGTCTCAAACAAAATGATGAAATAAAGTTAGTACGCTAAACAAAAATATGTTTAATAAAATAAATCAATCTGAGGGGTAGATTGTTCAAAGCCCATATGCAAAAATACATTCCAGCTGTTAAAATAACATGTGGTGTAGCATCTAATTTCTTCTCCAATTGGTTCAACTCATCTTCCATGACTGCTACGTGATGCTAATCTTATGAACAGTAAAGTTTGTCCTGCCCATCTTCAGACTCATAATCCAAGCCAAAAGTTGTGGAAACATGTCCACTGTTAGCAGCAAGGAGAACATAATTTCAGTCGGCTGCTGTCAGTTTCTAGCGAGCAGAACAGAATAACCTGTAGGTGATAATTAGCTGTTAGTTTGACAGCTGTTGTGGAATAATACAGTCAAACTGATGAGGCTCCTGTTAAGTTATAGGGCTCTATTTTCCCGGCGCAGCGCAGGGTGGCGCAGTGAGGCGCACCTGGCGCAGAGCTATTTTCGACCAGCGCAACCCGTGGGGCGCACAGTTTCGTATTTTCGCAGACCGAGGTGCGCCGAGAAGGGAGTGGCGGAGCAGCAGGGGGAGGTGTCGACAGATTCAGCTTGGCGCAGTGACATTTTCGTGCCAAAAGGCTTCGCCGAGGTGCGCCAAAAGCTCGCCTCCTGAAACCACGTCTACTTTCGGCGCAAGGCGCAGCGGGGCCAGCGCAGTGGAATTTTGGCTGACAGGCGGGCAGTGCGCACACGTCACCACAACCTCACAGATTGTCAGGCACAGTAACAATGCAATATATACCCACAAAAAAAAAAACACTATTCAATGCTATAATCTCAATCAGCACATAAATGTATCCCCATATCGACTTTCCGTCACAACTGATGTCAGATCAAAGGAGATTGGCACCGTTTGGCAGCGTAATGAAAACCCAACCTGATCACCTGTCAGTCAAACAATGTGTCCAGTACGGTGATGTCTTTTTTCCAGTCATGGTGTCTGGTGCTGCTCGTGTTAACTACACAGTTCTACTTCCATATATATATAAATATTCCACACGGGGCTTCCGTTGTCCGGTAATCACCGGACTATGACTGATAAAATCTGCCAAAGTCCGGTAATTTTTAAATGTCCGGTGAAAATATTCCCACTAAGCACAATTTGAATTTTATTAAAACAGTCAATTTCCACGTAATTTTATTTATTTATTTATTTATGTTAAAAATAGCCTGCATGATCCCTCTCTCCAGTGTAGCCTACCAGAGAGAGAGAGAGGTTTTTCTCTGCAGAACCAGATCAAAACAGCGCAGCAAAGTCGCCTGGGGGAGAACAAGGTCACAAGACTGATGCGCATTGCAAGTTCTGGAGAGACACTTGAGACTTTTGATTTTAATTCAGCTGCTGAATTAAGTTTTTATTGCATCTATTTGATTTCAAGTTGGCAGCACGCTGCGTTATTAAAATGGTAAGAGCCAGTTTTTTTTGTTTACAAATTGTAGTTGCAATTGTATGCAATAGTATGCAATGTTACGCACGTGAGTCAATTGACGGCACTCATTTTATTTGATGTAATCTACTTTCAGTAAAAAGATTACACTATAAATTGACATGCCTTGATATCATTCTTATGTAGCCTGCATATAATTTTAAGCTCAATAAATTCAGATAATATTTGACTGGAATTTCAAACATTTGTCCAGTAAATTGAAAACCTGCCGGTCACGTTGTCCGGTGCCAATTTTTTGTCTAGGGGAAACCCTGATTCCACACATATCGAAAATGTAAAATGCATCAGTTCCTTGCCAGCTTTCATGAACCGGATTTTGTTTTAATCTCAAGTGTGTTGTTGCATCAGTAAGTGGTGGGAGTCAAAAGTTGCAAAACAAAAATGTATTTATATGAATATGGCGAGGATTATCCTTTGAGGTAAAAACATTCATTAAAAATGGGCGCTTCACAGTTAAATTTATATTTGCTCATAAAAATCAATAACTTTAACAGACGGTGACAGAGCTGGAAAAAGAGAGATGTGAGGCGGGTAGGTAATGGAAAGACAGGGGAATGAGGAAGACGAATGTAAGGATAGATGCATGGATGGATGGATGGATGGACAGATGGATGGCAGGTAGCTCCAGCAACATTCCAGCAGCCAAGACTGGCCTCATTGTCCTGAGTGTGTGTTACCGCGGCTCTCTTCCTCCATGTCAATTTTGTAAACTTTCATTACGCCTTCGCGCAGCGCATTTTAAAGGCGAGGACAGGGGCTCATTTGATTGGTTTAAAGTGAATCGGCTGTGTCAAACCCACTCCACGCCTTCTCTCCTCCCTTGCTCCGGTAGGTGGAACGGCGCAGTAGTTGCGCCAAAATTGCAAAATCCACTTGGCCACACCCAGTTGGCGCAGCGCAGCTGCGCTGCGCCTCCGCCTTGCCTGGTCTGCGAAAATAGAGCCCATAGTGAACAACGTACAGCTCTCGACCAATCAGATTTAGGGTTAGGGTTAGGGTTAGGGTTTAGCAAGGAATCTAGCAGCAATTCACGTTGAACGTTTTTTTTTGTTTGTTTTTTTTTGGTGACGTTTTGTGCAATTATTTCCACTATGCTTTTTTTTTTTTTTTTTTTTTAAACAAAACAAAACAAAACACTGGCTTCTATAGTTAATATGTATTGGTTCATTTTTTCTGTATCAAGTTTTCCCAGATGCAGTCTCATAAGTGGATTACTTGGGGAGATTTAATTGCTTCTGTTGTCACTTTATCTTACAGACTCATGACCAATGCGATGATGTCCATTTATGATGAGCGGTGGTCCATGCAACAAGATCTGTCCCTGCGGCTGTGTGAAATATGCAAGTTTTATATCTTGCTTGGTTTTTGAAGCCTTGTATCTATTCTGTTTTTTGTGTATTTTCATTTTCTAGTCCTTGCAGATTTTTTTTGTAATTTGTATTACTGAATTTACATATTTTTATATATATATATATATATTTTATAGTTTAATTCATTCATTTATTTAGATAAATATGTGTAAATATTTAAATAAAAAAGCTTCACTATAATAGGCTGTCTTTATTCAATGTATAAAAGACATAGATTAAATGGCAAACCTAAAAATAGGCTGAAAAGTGAAAGTTTAGGTAATGTCTGAATTCATATAATAGATGTTTATTAATCATCTAATAAACTTTTACAAAGATATTGAAAAAAAACACTGAAACAATGTCTAGACTATGACCAGACATATGTTAAACTTTCACTTTTCAGCCTTTATAGACCTTAACCTAAACATCTAGAGACAAACAGACAAACAGATTTTATAGGTCTGGCTGGTGTTCAACATAACGTGTCAGCTTTAAGATCAAATGTTGCCCAAAAGCCCACTGAACACAGGGTTGGAATCACAGGGCAGACATAACTTAAGACACAAAAGTCAAAGAGGTAAGGTCATATGGACAATTTTACAAAACAGTCAACATAACTTGATGAGGGAAATAAAATGGCTACGGTGATGTTTCATGGATGCACAACCAAGAGCATTAGAGTATTAGAGTGACACTTGTGGCATTTATATGCTTTCAGCAGACATTAAAGCTGGTGTTAATAACTGGGTAAAAAGACTTTGTTGAAAATTTGAACTGAAACAGCTGTACAACACAACACAGCTTTAAAACGCTCCATCACATAGAACATAGGAGTAATGACATTCAAAAGGCATAGCTAATGACATTTATGACAGCATACATATGTAAAAATAAACTAATAAATAAAAATTATGTTTAAAAAAAAAAAAGTCCTCCAAGTGCCCACCACCCTCATACAGGCTCGTGACTTTTCCGCCATCCTGTAACTCAACTCAACTAAAACTAAACTACTGTAGCTCGGGTGGGCCCAGCTGTTTTTTTTTTTTTTTTTTTTTTTTTTAATTTTGTTTTTTGTTTCTTTGTTAGTTTGTTTTTGTATTTTTTTTTTTTTTTTTTTTTTTTTTTGTGTTTTTTGTGTTTTTTTTTTTTTTTGGGTAGGGGAGGCCAGCTTGCACAGCAGTAGGTGCACAAGACATGATTAGCACTGAGGTAGCCATGCCTCCTTCAGGTGGTTGGTTATTTGATGAACACCCAACAGATTTTAACAATTGACAGTCGTAGCCCCAGTGCATTCAGATTGACTCGGGCCCTTGGGAAATTTACCTACCGAATCTTTAGCCAGGAGAGGAAAAAATATGAGATTTGTTAGAAAGAAAGAAAAATGTGATAAAATAAATCAAAGAATGAGTGAATTATAATTTAAATAATGATAATAATAATAATAAAAAAAGCTTAATATATTTAAACAGGATTACTACAGGAATAGCATTACGTTATGACACTTGGCCATGCTTTTTCAACCAGGCCAGTTTTTCATTATTTTTCCCTTCTTGCTTTTTATTCATTTATTTATGTTTTTGAATAGCTTTTTTTTTTTTTTTTTTTTTTACTCTTTGTTAATCTGCAGTCTATAACCCTGTATCATCCCTTCATCCTTTTTTTTTTTAATATTATATTGATATCAACCATCATTTTTATACTACAGGCAGTTAAACTGTATATCACCACTGACATCCCACACTTATAACTTTATGGATCATTTGTTTGTGTGTGTGTGTGTGTGTGTGTGTGTGTGTGTGTGTGTGTGTGTGTGTGTGTGTGCGGTTGACACTTGGTGTGTCAGATGGACAGATTGGACAATGCAGTGACAGACGGTTTAGCTGTGAGGAGGTCAATTTAGAATACTTTCTATGAGCAAGAGTTTATCTGACACTCGCTGAAGTTTGCTAAATTCTGCAGTAAATTCCACCCATGTGGCACTCCAGGCAGCTTCAACTAAACACTATTTTATCCACTTATGGCGCATGTGTGTGTGTGTGTGTGTGTGCACTCATGTCAGATATGAGGAATGGCTGATGTGTTGGCTCATTTCAGGATGGCCTGTTCGTTTCAGCTTGTAAAGCCCTGTTGAATTGATATTTGCATACTGCCTCCTGTTGCTGTCCATGCCACTGATCATGACATTCTGTCTGAGACAGGTAGGACAGGCTCCGGGCATCAAAGCCCCGCTAAGCCACTTAACCATGTGTTGCAATTTGGGAATAAGCAATTATCTAGAAATTAAGCCAAGTCTATGTTAATGACCCTGTGGCTGTATGGCTGTAGAGAGTAGAAATTAATTGACCTGGGTCTATTTTTAGCTTCCTGTCTACAGGTTCTCTGTCCCTAAGCCTCTGTTATGATAAGGTGAAATAATCAAAGTTTTAACCTTGATATCTGCACACAGCAGCCTTTTTTAGTACCTCAAATTTCTTTAAAATTATACACTGACAATAAGTCATAGATTTTGCTACCGTATACTTGTTTACTAACACATTGGCCAACACCACTGATATTGTGCATTTTGAGACAGAGCTTTGACCAGCTAGTAGTACATACAAATACATGACAGAATGAACTTTTTGGTCACATCTTTTGACAGCTGAACATAACATATTTTCCAACTATTATTATGACGATGGTGATGATGATGATTGTTATTATTACATTTATTTATTTTCATTTTTAGAGTAGTAGTAGTAGTAATAGTAGTAGTAGTAGTAGTAGTTGTTGTTGTAGTAGTAGTAGTAGTAGTAGTGGTAGTTCTGTAGATGCTGTTATTTTAAACGGTGCACTATATAAGATTTTAGTTGGGTTTGAGTTTATTTAAAATTTAAAACATTTAAAAATTGACTAAATTTATCAACAGAATGGGAGGAGAGTTTTGATGTTATGCCAAAGCATTCTATGTGTTGTATTGCAGAGGTATGTGAAGTCCAGTTCTCCAGGTGTGACAGTGAGACGCTGTAATGTCCAGTCTGCCCTCAGTTTAACATGATGAGGAATAAGAAGCAGCTTGACTTTTATTCTCTAGGAGGGTGAATTCCATTGCCAGTTGATGAGGTTTGATGCTGAACTCACATCGTTTCTTTCTTTTTTTTTTTTTTTTTTTTTTTAGGAGTGGTAAGCAAACAGCTAATGCTGGCTATTTAGCAAAGCTGTTCTTTAGGAAAAACACTTTTCTCTGTCCCAAGAGTGTCTTGGCTACAATTCCTCATTGATTCCATGTTGATTTTGGAGGAAAAGTAGGAAATTGATCAATTTGTAAAGCAAATCTATTTGTCTGACCTATGGCCCCGCTTTATAGTTTTATTTTCATTAACCTTGACAACTGTATTACCATCAATGTTTGCTTTATAAAAGTTTAATCACTTCTAAAAAGGGCCAAAAAAAAAAAAAACTGTTGCCTCAAAAAACTGGTCGAACAGATAACAAAGAAGAAAGTACAGCGTTCTGGCCACGACATATTAGGAGGAGTCACTCAGTTCTTGGCACAGCTTCATTTATGTTGCAGAAAAAATTTGTAAGTAGGTCTCACTCAACCCTTCCCAGTACTACACAGTCTGCTAGACTTACAATTTATTAATAAGTAAAATAATTAATATTACAAATGAATACTTACATATTATCCTCTACTGAGCTGCATACACAAACATATACTCAAAAATATGTGATAAATTCTTGAGAAGATTTCTAAAAATTGTAACTTTGACTCTGTTTCCTCTGTTTATGGCTATGAGATTGGTACAAAACTGCACTCAAAGTGGTATTAAAAAGATCTCACTCTCAAAGATTTCACTTGTTGAAACCTGCGGGTACCCTGATTACCCTATCATTATTATTATTATTATTATTATTGGACTGCTTTATTGGACAGTGACAGTAGAAATAGACAGGAATGACGGCGTCACATGCAGCAAAGGGTGCGTGCTGGACTCAAACCTGAACCGCTGCAGTAACAATATGTGGTAATGTGGTTTTCATAGCAAAAAAAGTTAAAAAGACATCACATTTGCATCAGATATTCAATCAAAAGGTTTGCTGTCATGCAGTTTCACTGCTGTTCCTAAAAAAAAAAAAGATATATATGCAGATTGTTTGCTGGCTACAAATTATTTAACCATGGTTACTAATTTTCCAATTAATTCTCCCCTGCCTGCACAAATGTTCCTATCTGTCATCATCAATCATAATCAGTTTAATAGTGTCTCCCATTGACCCCATCATCTGGCCTACCTGCTGCAGCCCCTTTCATATTTTTTTCATCTCATTAATTTAACAAATTTCAGTTGTGCATATTTTTGACAGGTTTTATTTTCCATCTGGATTTTGATATGGTTTTATCAGGTGTTAGCGTTGAATTAAGGGCTACAAATTAATGCAGATATGTAAGGCTGGGTAAACAATGCAAGGTTAATATCACTCACTCATTCACTCGCAGATGCTTGTGCACACACATGTGCACATGCTGGTGCAGACAGGAGTATTTAAAGTGGAATTAAGAATAAAGTAATGCCATCAAAAGGAAAGTGACATATAATTACTTTGGACAGTGTTGCTGCCAAGGCAGACAAGTTTGAGCCATAGAGGATTTGAACTATGCTAAGACAGATTAATCACCTCAGTATGAACAATACAATATGCCAGCAATCAATCAAGCCATGGAATTACCAGCTGTGACACCAATCTATTCCCATATTTAGCCCCCTTTTGTATATATTAATTTTTGTGGTCATAGCACCTCCACTTCAATCTGCCTCACCACAGGAACCCAGCTGCACATTAAACAGACCTCTGATAGATATCCTTAACAGAAATGCCTTTGAATACCCTCTTTTAGTACTTCATCTTAATAAGTCTGTAGCACAGACAAGCAGTTTGTCAAAGAATGCTCTGCAGAAACTAGAAACAGTATGTATTTTCACCACTAAATGAGATTTCCTAAAAGAAAATGGAATAATTGTGGGTAGGGACTATTTAATCATGCAAATGCTACTATATTGGTCAATGGAAACTGTTTATTGATGCCATGGGTATGATGATGTATCTATGATGACCAATATGACCTGTCTGCTCCTCATCACTGCATAATAAACAATAGAGAAGAAAGGAAAAGAAGAAAGGCAAGCTGAAATTTTGAACTCTGCAGTTCCCAACTTCCTTCGGGATAAAATTCAACAGTACAGTACAAATTATGAAATTATAATTTTGAGAGGATCAAATAAGTTTGACTGCAGGTGTTACAGTAAGTCTAATCGCTCTTTGAAAAGACTTACTTGCACTCGAACTGAATTTGAGATGGATTAAACAAATTGTATCCAGTTATATAACTACTTAAACATAATCAGTGGTCTGGGGGGAAGTATTAAGAATATATTTGTGATGTACGATGCTCAGAATGGCAACATTGCAAGTGTTGTAGTTTTAATAATGTATGATTGTATTCTCCTGTATCTCGGATGGAAAATATCAAACAGAGAAAGTCTGATGCAAGCAAATAGCACATTTCTCTTATTCATAAGTAAACAAGTTGAATCCATTGATTTTCAAAGCAGGCTGCTTGATTATGTCTTCATTTTTTAAGCATGGTTGATTTTTAAATGAGGTGAGGGAATTTGAAATACAACGGGGAGTCCTGGGCTTGTCAAGGTTGCTTGCATGTACACATATATTTGCAGGCTGTGCTTAATGTGGCAAATGGCTTTTGATGCACATTTTGATTTACATAACTTCGGAGGAGGGATGCAGTAAAGGATTCCCTCAGCACCAAAGGACATGGAAAGTATTGCGGTGTATTAATGACTTGACTCTTCTCCCCAGCGAGGAATCAAACAGAAATTTCAAGCAGGACACACAGAGAGTGGAGCGCGAGTAGGGAGATCTGACAGATTTCAGCATCACACACTGTATGTCATATTCTATTAGTGAATGTGGATATGTAATGCTATGACCTTCTTTTCCTCAGAAATCCCATCCTGTTCTCCCTCCGTACTCCCCGGCGTTCACACATGCACACTCTGCAAATACAAACACACATATCGTAACTCGTGTTCATCAATAAAACATTTCACTAGTATTTGAGAAACACGGGTAGGACGGGTTGAATTTTTTTTTTCTTCGGGAGCCTGAATGTACATCAGGTGTTCCAGAGTTGGCGTGACATCGTTGCTGTTATCGTGAGCCAGTCTTATGCAGAATCTCGTCTCAATACCACTCTGAGGATCAATAAAGAATGTCTGTATATTCTCTCTCCCAGGCGCTGGCTGCACAAAGCCCCATCATTTACCCAGACCGCATTAGCAGTGAGATAACGGGCTATGTGTTTTCTTACCTAGCTATTTGAAGCACATGGGGAATTTATTTGTGTTGGCCCCCATTAATATCAAACATAACTAATGAGGTGTGATTATCCCATGTGCTTATTGCAATAATGATGCAGATCACACACTGATAAAGCGCTGGCTCGCTGAATGAGAAAGGCTTGGCTTGCTTTCGAGCTAATGGCACCCTTAGTTAACTTCTATTTCAATACCTATGAGTATTTGTTACTTCTAGAAAACATTTAATCATTTGCAGCACAGAAAAAAAATCTAACAATAAAATGGGTCCCAGTGGAGGCTAACATTGAGAGTGCAAAGCTTTATGATAATGATGGGACTTATCTATCTATATACTTGTACACATAATCATGACATGACTATTCCACAAATACATCACTATCAGGCATAGGGATTGTTAATGCTTGATCATGCACATGCATAACAGAAACATGCTCTTCCGCTGTCTCTTTTGTAATACACACACACACTGTGCACACCCACATGCTCATAGGTGAACTTAAAAATCTGCGGATGTTGAGAAACAATGGATGGGGAATGTTCTTGCCTGAAGTAAATAGAGTTGTGTATCTCTCTCTGTTTTACAGTGCCCTTGACTTGCTATGGGTCATCATTTGACAAATACCAGTTCTTGATGATTTGCTTCTTAGTCCAGTATTTCCTGAGGGTCAAGCAGTGGACAGTGCAGTGCAAACATATTCACACCACTTCCTGAAGCTGGCTTTTTGTTCTTTGGATGCTGCACTTGTCCCAGCTATGGTCCCTCCTTCACGGCCAAACACTGTCCCCGTCTGCCAACAGAAAGTGGCAGGATGCTTTAATCCTGCCATGTCCATGTATCTGAGAAGTACCGTGACTGATGACGCCTTGACACTGGCCACAGCTCTGCACCCGGCCTCGCTGCTTTCCACTGTCAGCTATGGCAGTATTAGTATATTTTGACCTTTTCTTACTGTTGTCGGCCTCCACTCCTTGCAATGGCATGGTTAATTTGATGGTGCTCTTTTTCTGTCACAGTTCTACTAACAGTAAAATGTCTTGATGAACATTTAAAGAAATTAACCACTGAATCAATCTTCTATTGTTTTTGAGCCAATGAGGTGAACAGAAGTGAAACGAGCGGTGCGCAGTCACGCTGGGTTGCTTCACATCTATCATTACTGTTATTCATTCATAGATTGACCTTAATAATATCCATTTGATGATGTGGAGTTAAAGTGTGCGGTGACTAATAATCTGTGATTCATTCACTCAATTTGTAATGTAATCTCAATGTTGGAATGGAGGTTTCTTTGATTTGCTTGGAGAATTGTGGTAAATGTGTTTTATTTTAAATACTAGAACTGCTTTCCACTCAGGTTTATTTCAAAATTGCATTTGTGGGTAAATGCCTTTTTTTAACAGCCTCCAACAGTCTCCTACTCGTATCAAACATCTAGATGTTATTCTATCATAACTACTCCAATACTGAGTAACCGCTACCAGCTGGACATAAATAGATGGATCAAAACAACTATAACAGGAGTCTCTGTAACTTCAGTGAGAGCAGGGGTGTGATTTTGATTGGTTGGCTGGCCAAGACCTGGAGTATAGCCTGGTGGTTTTAAAGGGTTGCTGTAGTGGTCTTTAAATTGCTCCTGTGTATCTGTGCAAAGTTTACTCCAAGTCTGCCTCTTATTCACATGTGGCCACTGTTTATTGCATGACACTCCACTGGGCAGATATTATATCAGGAACTTCTCTTTGGTGTTGTCAACAAAGGTTGTCTTTCCCCCTCAGGCCTTCTTTCATTGTCATCTCTCCTCATTAAGTAACAGTTTATCCACCAGCACTGTGCAATCCTGTCTTGCTTTGGATCCCACATGTGAATGCCGCCGCAGTGGATGGTGCTGTTTGACATTCTCATTGCATTTGAAAAATGCAAAGGGAGATTCTGATAGGAGGTGGGTTAGTTCGATTGATGATGTGTAACTAACAAGATCAACTACTTTCTCTCTGTATCTTGTCAATCAATAGAACTCTGTGGTGTTTTTCAGGGTCTTCCTTCCTCTGGATGCCATTTCATTGACTGCTTTTTCTCTGTGTACTTCTGTCAGCTAAATGGTATTGTGGCATGAGCAATCACTCATGAGGAGGCTTAACGAACGTCAGGCTCAGAGTGCATGCTGAAAAAAATCGTTCTATTAATTAATGGCGTAATTAAGGTTTTGTCATTGACATGCCACTAGCTGACAGGGATGGATGGGGTGCTTGGTCCTGCACCAGGCAGTATCACATTCGATAATGAATGGCAGCTATTACCAGCACGTTTGGGTGGTGATGGGGCCACCTGCAAAGGCTTGGCTTTCCCACCTCTCTCTTGCTCTCTTTCTTCCCCAAACCCTTTATCTGCTCCCAACACTTTGCTTTCCCATTTCTGACCTTCTTCTTCATTAAGCATTCTCCTAATTTCACTCCATCTCTCTTCCCCTTCTGCTCATACTGATTCACTAGATCCTCTTGCCCTAACTGCTTGAAATTAATGTCAGGCAGCTTAACCTGAAAAATGCTTTTCAATTAACAAGTTAATGTCTGTGATAAAGCCAAGATCAGTAGACTTTTGGAGAAAGGATGATTTCTAGTTTTTTTTTTTTTTTTTAGTTTTTTTTTTTTTTTCCTTTACTGGATCTTGGTACAAATATCTATATGGGTTGCCACTCTTCCTGATCACGACAGTCTGCCCTACAGTTCACCGCTAAAGTTTCCCAGTATATAAATGAATTCTAATTACATTTTTGGCTGAGGAGTACAACTTACAAACTCAGAACAGCTGCATCGTTCTGGCTCTGCAGGAGACCATAGATGACTAAATGGTAATTTCAGCACTACACGTTTATATGATGGAGTAGGTGAACTTTAGACTCTGATTGGACAAAAAAAACACATGCACTGCAGACAGAATTAACACTAGAGCATATGGCTCCCATGAGGTGCATTATTGCTGCATTGGTGCAATTTCTTGTCTGGCTAAAAGGGAGGTTTAGGCCTGTCACTCTAGGCCATGGAAAACAGGCCTAAGGCCAAAGTGTTGAGAGGAGTCATTTTTGCTCTCTATGAAAAAGGGTAGATGCATTTCCTGCTTCCATGTACTGTGGCAAGTCAAAATATTCATCACTGCAGGCTAATGGCAAATGTGTTTTAGGTGCAATCACATTCAAGGGCTTAAAGTAAAAAAAAAAAAAATACTATTTTTCCTCCACACAGCTGTACTCCCTCATAGGCCTACTGAAAGCATCTCATCAACATCCATTGCTCAGTCTTTAATTATTAAAACCAAAAGGATGACATGTAATATTAAAACATCTTCAGGCACTCCACAGTTGGGGGGTAGGAAGTGGTGGTGGAGGTGGTGGGGGAAATCTGATTCTGAGACAAAGTGATATTTTCATTTCCTATCTCAGGTATGAATGTTTGGAGCTACATTTTTGAAGCCAGTCTAAAACATGGCAGTTCCCGGTGATTTATGAGAAACCTATTTTACTATTTTACTCAGGAAGATCAAAAGAGCTTACGTAGCACATCTCTGACGATTTAAGTGTCATTATACATGTGCCACAAACTACTACTGCTACTACTACTGCTACTACTGCTGCTGCCAAAAATGTGCAGAATTTCAAATGATGCTCTGCCTATTATAAGCATAAATGCATTTTTGACCTTTATTCACTGTGTTAGAACAGTTGTATTTCAGTGTTAAAAATGTATTCCCAATGGGATTTTTTTTCTTGTATTCAGCATGTCATGTAGCATGTATTGAAACCTTTTTGCACAAGGCGTGCCATGTTACCAACAAATTAGCACCATGACACCAGGAAAGTCTCTCAACAATAGATGGCATATGGGACTGGGATCAATTAAATACATCAAAATACTACTTGCACTCACAGAAATCAGGATTGACACTTAAGTCTGTTATGTCACAAACACCTAACATCTTACATCGAAGCCATTTTAAGGTATGAAGGGATTTTTTTCATGGAAAGAAAAATGTTTTAGTATATAATTCTGCTGAACAGGGGTGAGTTTTTAACAGTTTAATCAATGCCAGGAACGGGTGTTAAGATGTTGACCTGTTCTTGCTTTTATCATATGAGAAATATTGGTAGGCTTACGTCTGTTGTATGATGTGCCGAGATAGAAATGATTATTCATGTGCTCATCTCTGCATACCTTGACTATTGCAATTCACTTTTTACCTGCCTCAGCAAATCTTCGGTGGATCATCTGAAACTACTTCAGACCGCTGCAGCGATCTAGCCCAATCTCGCATCCTTACACTGGCTTCCTGTGGAATACAGAGTTAAATTTAAGCTTTTAGTGATTACCTATAGAAGCTTGCATGGTCAGGCACCCTCCTGCATAGCCCATTTAATTTGCCGTCACACAACATCAAGATCACTTAGGTCTTCTGATAAATTTTTATTGTCTGAACCCCGTGCCAGCTCAAAACCAAGGGTGAGCAAGCCTTCACAGTAGTGGAACACTCTCCCCTTGGCTTTGTGGTCTGCTGACTCTATGGGCAGTTTTAAAAAGCAGGTAAAAACTCACCTGTTCAGTCTGCCTTGTTTGTTTAGCCTCCATTTAATTCATGTAGCCTATTGCTCTTTCATATTGTCTGTTTTATGTGCTCTCTGTTTATCTTTTAATTTTATTTTTTCATCATTGTTTGGAACACTTTGTAACTGTCTGTGAAAAGTGCAATATAAATAAACTTCACTTATTAAATTAGTAAAAGGCTTAGAGGATGTAGAAACAAATAGTGCATTTTCAGATCTCAGCTTAGAACTGTGTAAATTACTGTGTACACGAGATACAGTACATGTGTTTTCTCTAACACTCAAAGCCTCATGGCATGGGAAGTAAACCTGTCTTAAAAAACGTCAAATAACATTAGCTCTCACAGTATATGCAATTTCACCATGAATAAAATGTAAGAAATGTGAAGATTTGAAGACAGATTTCAAATTAACATTCTCTAGAGAATTACTCTCTATAACTTCCATCACCAACAAGCTACTGACATTTACACATTGCAAATTAGTGTAATTTACAGTTGGAAATGATGCAAAATGATGGAAAATACATATATAGTCACCTAACTGTTCTACGTATAAGGCTTTTGAAAACACATTTTTTTGCTTCTAAATATCATAAGTCAAACTTCATGCCAATTTTTTCCCCTAGTTTCTTTCCAATTAGACATTCAAGAGAATTTATAATCAGGTTATCATATATTATATTTATTTTCAGTCATACTGACATATGACTTGAAAGCATTTTCACTTTTCATGAGCCACATCTCCCAAAATTTCACTTTTTGTCCTTGTCATGGAAATTGTGTATGCCTAACCTGTGGTTCATTTTCTCTGGCTGGAACAGTTTCAAATTGGGTGATCAAATAAGACCTTCAAACCAGCTAATGAATTTTACTGACTTTTCTAGATCTCACTTGTAAACGGATCTCATGCAAATACTTCTATACTCCTTTTTATGAATTACACTAAATCTGCTCCTCTTAGCTGTCTTCAGTACAGCGTTACTGTGGCCGCATTATTTTGTAATTACATCTGAAAGCCTATTACAACCCTTTATCGTGAAATGCGGGAGCAATTTGCATCAATGCAAATCAGATAGTGTATTGGGTTCTCAGATAGAGAGGGAGAATAAACTGCGTGTGAGACTGTGTGTGTGTGTGTGTGTGTGTGTGAGAGAGAGAGAGAGAGAGAGAGAGAGAGAGAGAGTGAGAGAGAGAGAGAGAGTGAGAGAGAGAGATGTTGGGGGGGGGGGGTTGAGAGAGTCATCCAACAGTAATTTGAGCTCTTATTGCCAATCCCTGCCTTTGGTGAAGGTTTATCAGTCATAGAAATGAATCACTTTATCTCCGTGCCATCAGAGGTGTTATGGCTATTCAGCTATACGTATTGCTAAGATTAGATCAGTCATATGCATGGCACAGTGGATATCTGTCTTGGTGGTCAGGCAGGCTCTTGCAGCAGTCGGATGATGTGTATCGATATATATGCCTGTTTTGTCAGGCTTATTCAATAAAGGTTACCCCTTGTTTGGGATTCCTGACAAGTTAACCTGCCGTGTGACCTTCCCTGTGTCTTATTCTCCTCAAGTACCCAATTCCCTCCAATGTAATATCAGCTCACTGATACCAGCTGCACACAGGAAATTAGTCATTTCAGGAAATCAATCATCCTCATATAAATTCCTTTATCAAGCTGACCTGTTTCCAGATGAAATATTATGTGGAAATGATGGGACTTCTTTGATTCCCTGCTCAAGGGCTGTGCTATTTCCCTTTTTGAAGGTTGGACAGATTTGGTTTTTTGGTTGGTTGGTTTGTTTAGCATGTGCATGATATACTGAAAAAACAAACAAACAAACAAACAAACAAAAAAAACTATAGTACAACTTCAGGAAAGATATAAGTGTTGCCAAGCAAAGTCCATATATGCTACTTCTACTAATTCTACTAAATAAAACATTTAGAAAATATACAATTATGTCGTAATTACAGCCATACATAGAACTGAAGCTGTTTAAATTTCAATTACCTTGTAGGAGCAAAGACGGGGAAAGGGAAAGAAGGATTTACTGGAATGAGAAAAGGTGTTGGTGGTGCAGTGGGGGGCTGAGTGGGGCTGGGGGGTGGGGGGGGGGGTTGTCACTGAAATGCGAGAGAAGCTATATCAGTCTGATCAGTCATCCGTCCTTTCCCAATCTCCTGATAAAGCAGGTACTGCAGGAGGTGAAACGATGTGTATCAAAACCTCATGAAGATCGATGGTATCCTTCTGCCAGCTTTGAGAGAGACAAAAGAGTGAGAGAATGAGCGCAAGAAACAAAAAAGAAAAAAGGGCTGTATCTAAATTGGTTTACATGAATGTGACAACAAATGGGGAGGCAGAGGAGAGGGTGGGTTGTTTAAAACGCGCGATGAAGAAGAGGGGAAACATAGGCACAGATTGCTTTTATTTCCATAACCTGTGAGCATTATGTCAAGTGACGTGGTTAATAAGTTCCAGACAAATCCTAAACGCTTGTGATCAAAATTCAGCAGGATGTTGCAGCTCTTGAGCCAGGTGTGATTATGTACACAGCACTTGGGCAAACAATGGAGCCGCAGGTGATTGCAGGTTTAACGGCTCAACAGGCTTTCAGACGTGGAAGTCGTGTACAAGTTTTGAGGTGTGTTTTTCATCTCTCCACGCTTTCTTCCATGCAGTTCAGAAAAATACCAACATTCTCTCCAAAGAATTCATGATCGTAAGGGCAATACTTGCATTTAGCATCTTCTTATGATCCTTAACTCCCCCTATCCAAGGCAACAGAACGGTAGTTTTATGCTTGGGGCCTATAAAGCTTGAAAAATTTCCATGTTGAAGGTGAGATTCATTTTAGTTAATTTATTTTATGGAATGGTAAAAAGGGATTTAAAGGGATGATACATTGATCAACACCACAGTTCTGTGGCATAAATGTGCCAGATGTAGGCAACATTAGTAGCTAATTTCCATCGTAATCATCACATCGTAAGTGTTTATGTAATGATTGTGTATTTTATTCTTAATTTCTTAATTACAGTAACAAAACAGCGTAAAAAATGTGCCTGGCCACAGAAATCTGGTTAGGTCCTCCAGTAACTAACAGAATGACTCGCACTGCAGAGCATTGGATTTAGGCAATTAAATAATAGTATTAATAAATATAAAGCAGTCATGCTCAAAGCCAACAGAGGATTAATTAAAACCTACAAAATCGTAAAATACTACAGAAAAGGAAAACCACATGTAAATTTTGTCCCTTTACTAAAATTGTTTTAGACAAAATTAAACAGATTTATTTTCAGTGAACAATAGGAATAACAATAGTTACCCTTGTTACCCTTCTTTGCCACTTGTCTCCAGTGCTAATAATAGATTACAGCTGGCTTTCATTATATTGGTATGAATGCTATTGTGCTATTTTAAAACTAGCTACAATGTGTATGATAGTAATTACTTCTTTACTTTGAAGAACAAAAGAAACTTTCATTTCCCCCAAGGACCATCAACAGCTTATTAGATGTGGTGTCAAAACGGTATCTGTACGCTGGAACATATGGAGGAAATTCATACAGACTGAACAGGCCATTTTTTTTTTTCTCTGCCTTTAAAAAAAATGTCTATCAGTTCACACAGAAAAATGACATCAAAAGTTAGGTTTGTCATGGTAAAGTTATTTTGACACAGGCAGTATGTGCAGCAATCACAAATGTGAGTGATTCTGTTTATCTATCTATCTACCTGTCTGTCTGTCTTTCTGTCTGTCTGTCTATTTATTTTTAGTGTTTTGACAAGCCAAGTGGATGCACTGACAAGAGAAAAGGTTCCGTTTTGAGGGGGAAAAAAATAAAGTAATGGAAGCTTTCAAATTCGCTACCATCTCCTGTGCTGTAATTATATTGATTCTGAATTCATAGTATACTGAGGCTCATAATGAGACATTATACATCTAAGTGACAATTGCAAAGTGTTGGTATGCATCTATTTTTGTAGTGTTTGCTGTTGTCTGCTGCCAAGTTTATTGTGTAGTTGTTTGCTTGTAAGTGCAATCAGTGTTCTACAATGATGGGCTTTAAACTGACAAGGGTCATTCATCGATCTCTTTGACTGATGATGATCATGATGCTGATGATGATGTAGAGGTAGTAACTGAAGGAGAATAGACTGTGATTCTGCAAATGCGGACATTTATTATCAAGATTTGTGTTCACTTGTCGCCAGAGTTTCTAGTTGTTAGTCCTGTCGGGGAAAATGCACTGCCTGCACAGGTCAAAATGTCAAATGCTCCATCAAAGCAAAGTGAACCTTTGTGCGCACACCACAATCAATCGGTGCCTTATTTATAATTTAGCTGTAGTTTGCAATTGCTTAAACCCTCAATTTTCATACATAAATGACTGTTAATTAGCCAGTTTAAATCAGTATGGTTAAAGGGAGCCTGGTCTGTGAAATTAGCCAGATGTCTTGAAATGCAAATACATGTTCTGTGCTTGAGAAGTGAGAGGAATGCATTTTCCCAACAGAAAACAACTACATTAAGGAGACAAGACTGGAAACAGGCAGTAATTTGACATTGCAATAGACTGGTGGAGAGTGGGAGTGATGGTGTTGTCAGGATGGAAGATGGGCATAAACATTGGCTTTCTACTCCAGCGACCTGGTTTCATTTCCCGACGCGTGCCAAGAAGTTTTCAGTCAAGAGGGAACTTTTTTATTGGTTTTCTGGCCTTTTCAACTTTAAGTTTTCTTTGCATAAAATTAAACCAGTTGCCATCATTTCCATGTGCCAGCCAGGTGAAAATGACCCAGTTCATGCTATTGTGTCATAATCCAGTTTGTGATGGAGAAAAGCAATGTTCACATTGTTCATGTCACAACATGTAATCTGCATTTCAGCGCCTCTGCTCAAAAGAAATTATGGCAAAAATATGTGACACTGTATTGTAGTTAAAGAAAGTCAGACTGTCACCGTCCAAATGAATGATACAACAGGTCCTTGTCATATCAGCTATTGTGCCTTAAGTATTATTTAAAAAAAAAAGTCCTACAGTGTCTCAGTGTTTTTATAGATAGACATATAGCATTATTTCTCCATTTAGTTCTCTGTCTTTGTATGGAGATTAAAAGCTACCTGGTGTTGTGTTAAGCATGGTGAATAAATTTACATAAGTGAACCACCACTTAGCCCCCCCTGCTGGTTACTGAAGGTTGCCGGGTTTACCACTAGTAACAATGTTGGGGCCATGGAGAAATGCAGCAAAGATGGATTAGAGAGATCACACCATCGAGCTTCAACAGGGGCGGACTTTGTGAAAATCAAGGACTCTCCGGCAGAGTCTAAAGACCTCAGAGGGCTTTGGCAACAATGTGTGGTTTGATGTGCAGCTACATCTGGGACAGAGAGTTTAAGAGGGAAATCAGCAACTGAAATCAGAATTCTTTCTCATCCCTAAGGATGAGAACAGTCTGAAGATACCACTTTGACATTCAAGAAATCCACCAAAAACCTCAAAAATGCCAAGGCAGGAAAAAAAAAAACCCTGCAGGGATTTATCTGCTGGGAAATTCCCAATGTGCTGTTGGCTCCTTGGAGAAATACCTTTTGCCCTTGTCGCCAATGGCCTTTTATCTCCATCCAAGGCAGGCAAACCATGCCAACAATGTATGCATGGTGTCTTAACATTATAGCTACTTAGCCAGCATTGTTTCATATGTCCCTTATACTTCATTAGCCCAACCACAATGTCACTTTCACCACCATTATTAAACAGGGAAGGTTACTTTTAAAATGTATTCCATTACAGATTACAGAATACATGCTCCACAATGTAATCTGTAACATATTCTGTTAAATTACTCAAAGCCGGTAATTTACTCTAAATACTTTATTTTTATTTTATTTTTATTTTTTTTTAGAATGACATGATTTTCATAAATATTATAGGGTAGCATGTTTTTCAAAATTTTTCTGGCTTGAAAATAAAATGTTCATGGTATTTCCAGGATATAAAATTTTCCACTCCATCTCTTCCCAGTGTGTCGGAGGCAGCTGTTCCAACTCATTGAACATTGAAAATATAAAATAACTAAACATTAAATTCCCAGGTAATTTCCACAGTAATCTGAATATTTTCCAAAAAATAATCAATATATGATTACCCTATTTTAAACTGTCATGGATTACAGTTGCTCATATTTTGTATTTTTAATCCCATTACATGTATTCTGTTACTCCCCTGCCTGGCTCATGTATCATTTCCTGCAGTAGTTCCAGTGCATCGTGTGCTGAGGCAGTTACAGCTGCAACACGATGCATACTTATTACAGAACTTTTTTTTTTTTTTTTCCTATTCACGGACACCAGAGCGCCCATGGGGGTGAAGTTCCACGGCTCCATATTACCCGGGATTTGCACATCAGCTGGCACCGAAACAGTCAGCACTAGCCATCGCTTGCCTGGCGCCACTGTGCAGAAACTTTCTGATGCTGGCTTGGAGGCAAGGGAAATCATGGCAGTAGTTGGTCACAAACGTGAATCTTGCAGTCTTACCGGCGCCCACACTGTAATGAATGTAGATGGTGGAGCAGTATCCTTGCTTCTGGCACTGTGCCATCAAAATGCACTTGTTCAGAGCCAGATGCCTCTGTGCCACAGAAAAAAAGTGCAAACATGGCTGAGCGGCACTTCACTTCATGTGCAATTAATGGCAGCGCTCACATAAATATAAGCAGCCGCCCCAAACATATTGTAGAAGGAACATCCTGAGATTATACAGGGAATGATAACTTGGCTTATTCACTGTTTTCACAGGTTTGATTGTTGTTGTGTGGTTTGGTTTCTATTTAAGGCTCAGGAGCCATATTCCTTGGTAGAAAAATTATTGTTATAATCCAAGTATACTTGACAGTTAATGTGTTTTAATTGTAATGGTATTACCACCATTTCATTAAAACCATTTGGTGCTTAACAACACCCTTTAGTTTTCCTAAAAATCGATGTAATGGCTTGCTGCTGCAGCTGCAACTACTTGGTAACATGCTGTTCTTGAATAAAAAAAGAAAAAAAGAAAAATAGGACACTCCTCTCTTGCAAAAGAAATGGACAATTTATTGGACTGCCAACATGTTTTGACCTCTGCCATCATCATGGTACAGATATAGTGCATAATGTGATATGATGCATCACAGAATGTACAGTATGTGCACCCTGATTATGTATCTTATATATCTATATGTAACAGTGATTGTGTTGGTGGTCCAAATAAATGTTTTCTTTTGCAAGAGCTAAGTGTGCAGTTCAATCAATTTTTCCACTATGAGCCACTGACCTGCACCTTCTTGGGTGTGTGTTCTCAACCTCCCACTATTCCTGCGCTGTAGATTCCTGATAAATAGCTAGTATTATGGGTGGTTGGAAATGGAATGGTGTCAAAATGCCATTTTTAAGATGAAAATCAGAAAATGTTAGACCTGTAAGAGTCTAATCAGTGTCTAGTGGTACTGACCCTCAACATGAACTTGTCATGGCTGTGAGCACAACTCACTACCACTCCACATGTTAATAATAAACTTGGGACCTGTGCAAATGACCTGAACTTTTCATGTCAGCGTAAGCACTCAGACATGAAAGAGATAGGTCAAACTTATGTTTCATGAAGGAGAAAAAAATATATCTTAAGGATCAACTCAATAACAAATGTATCACAGTGTAGTTACAATACTGGGTGATGGAGAACAGCTGCTGTACAGAAAGTAATCAATGTTACTGTGCCGTGAGCAAAAAGAGATGTGAACTTCTCCAGGATGGAAGGACGAGGAACATGTGCATTGTCTCTCATGTCACAATCCTCTCCAGCAGAGGTCTTCTTCCTCTCTTGTTCTGCTGATCCTCTTGTATATGTCTGGCTGCCATCCAAAATAGAGTTTGCTTCTTTTCTTATACCAGCTGTGGATGTGTCCTTTGGATCGATGCTCTGCATTTGTCAGCTGTGGATATAGTTTTTGACACCTACCCAACATCTAATTTTACTCTTATTTCTGTGACTTGCGGGGCTGTAGGAGCTATAAATGGAACAAGTCTAGTCGTATCAGCTGCATACAGATCAGCATCTCATTGGCATGTTTTTGGCATGTTGGGCTCCCCAAGAAAAATGTCCTGTCTGCATGGTGCTGCAGAGTGAAGCTGACAGTTAAACAAACTCAGGAATTCAGCACACGCACATCCCTGTGAAAATATGTAACCCACTGCGTTAGGTTTTTTTTTTTTTTTTTTTTTTAGATTTTATTAATATGTGCACACATCCTGAAATCTTAAACTTGGAACTTCTAATGCTGGAATACTTAAGGAAACTTTTCAGATCCTAACCAATTTTGAGAGCTCACTGGATCAAGTTACATAGTTTTGGGCAGACAGGTGTAAAGCTGGCAGTTTATTTTGAATGACAAGACAAAATGAGGAAAGAGCACCATGGTGGTCATGTCCTGGAACACCGCACGAGTATACTCTGTGAGAAGCTGAGGTTCTTTTCAAGCCGCTCCATGTCGGGTGCAGAATGGTCACTAACCACCTCTTGAGAAGCAGCTTGAAGCCGGGCACCACAACAGAGACCAGCAAACTATGTACCTATTTGATCTATCACCATGTCATGCTTAACGCTGGATGAAAGCAGCACACGAAATGCATAAAACAGGTTTCCCAAAAGGGTAAAAAGTAAATGATGACAACGATTAGGAGGGCTTAATGTGCAAAAAACTTTTCATTGCAGCTGCATGTTCAAGCATTTGTGTGTTGTTTGTGCAAGCTGTGAAAGGTGAATATTTTAAGGCTGCAATAAAACAATTATGTAAATTACAGTGGCTTCCCTCCCCAAAGTTTTCATGCTTAATATTACATTTGTTTGCCTTCCTTGCACAAACATTCTAAATGTGATGTGTTGCTCCCAATTACAAAAGAAAGCCAAAAGATTTCAAAAATAACCTGAATTATTGTGCCTTGCACCTTACAATATGTATTTTTGCCCTGAAAGTCCTACTCTTATGAGGTATACTGGGGCCTTAAATACCAAATGTCAGTTCATACTCCAATTAGAGGAAACATGCAGGATGCATTGCTTACTCCAGGTGACTGTGGCTTGAAACGCCGTACTCCTTTCACCTTGGCTTTGGCCATCTGCACAAGCTTGCACTCTGTTTTGTTTTATTATTTTTTTTATGTGTCTTACTGTTTCTGTCATCGTTTCCTTTCCTTTCATCTGATTTTGTTGTAGTTTAAATAGCTTTTGTTTCTCCATGTCTGCATTTTGTTCGGTAGATGTCAAGCAGTTTGTAACTATGTTTTGAAAAATAAGGTTTATTTATCATTATTATTCTTTGGGTTGGTATTATGTCCCCCTGCATTTGAATTAATGTGCGGCTCAGTCAAAGAGGAGGGGTGGCAGCCACATCTTTTTCATACATTTTTGCTGTAAGACTGTTTGTGACTGTTTGTGAGACACCACAGATGGACAAGAATACCCTGCTGATTGGTGTATTCATAACAACAAGAACAGTCAATCATCACAGGGTATCAGAGTCACATATAGGCTTAATCCAAGGAAGACATTAAAGGTCCCATACTGTCAAAATGCATTTAGTTTGTGTTTCCTATTTTTTGTTAACTGCAGAGATATGAAATAATAGCTGTGAAAATGTGAACACACGTGCGGCTTCCATTCCTCTTATTCACCTACACAGATGATCACAGTATCTCCATGGTATACTGTATTGGCAATTAGTATGATAGAAAATCAACACACTTCACTGTTTCTTTACTAACCAGAAATGATGCAATGCATCAGCTGATGGTGGGATCATGTGACCTACCTCTAGATGTTTTCTGCCGCTTTCCAACTTAAAATTTGAAAAACAGCCAGCAATGGTAATATGGTGATGATTGGGTGGTGGGTGGTGGGGAACAGACCAACACAAAAAGCACCAATAAGATGCTTAACATGGTGTGTGTGTGTGTGTGTGTGTGTGTGTGTGTGTGTGTGTGTGGTGGCAAAAACAAAAGCAAGTGCCAATAACAGGAGGCCTTAATACATTAATGGGAAACCATTTGCGTATATTGCCCTGGTCATTATAGCTGATCATCTTTACTGTTTCACTGCGTTTCCTCTGGCCCAATGCACCTAACCTGTGAAAATGAAAACAAAAGTATTGTAAAATTCTGTAATTTGCTCCAAACTGGCAAGTGCTGGTAACGCTGTCTGCACACAGTAAGTAGAGTAAGTAAGTCTGTTTTTTTTTTTTTTTTTTTTTTTAAACTTACCAGAGATATTTAAAGCATTCAGATAGAAAGTTAAAATGGGTGCAAAGGCTGGCCTATTTCTCTGGTAACAAGTAGCCAATTAGTTTCCATGGGAAGCAGTGCTGCTGCTGTTATTGCATGTAAGGACAATACAACACGTAAGCCCTGACCACACCTCCCCACCAACAGCATACTAACATTGTCAGCCTGGGGGAAACAAATAGCAGTGTTTGTTTATGAATATTAATTACTTATTGGCGGTTACTTCCACTTAGCACTAACACCTGACCTGTGTGTGGGAAGGACAGAGAAAGGCCTTCAGATTAGCGGACTAAAAAGAAACATACACAATTTTTTTTTTTTAAATCATAACAGACATCTATAAATGGTCCCGGAAAGAGCACTGAAAATGAAACCAAAACAAATGTGTGTTTTTGTGCATTCTTTAAAACGTTTTTTCAGCTTTGTGTTGCCACTCACAATCGTGTTGTTTTCCTGTCTATGGCCACTCCATTAATTTTAGAGCAGTACACTTGCCAAATATGCACTACCCTAAAGTCACACACCTCTTTCAGCATTATTGTAGCACTGAGATTGCCGTTACTTGTCGATGACATGTGTAGAGTGGGGTCTCTCTCAATAAAGTTTGAGGTGAGTTTGATAAATTGCACAGTCACTGAGCTCAGAGCACAGGCTGCAGAGGGTTTTTATCTGGTGTGTGTGGCTAGTTTTGTTAATGGGGTTCTTGGTTCATTTTGGATCAGAGAAATACAGCAAGAAAACTAATAAAATGCCTACAGTTTACTGTCAAGCCCTTCATACTAGGTGGCTTTACTGTAACCAAAGTCCCATAACTAAGACTTCCTCTTATTATTATTGATTTTTTTTTTTTTTTTTTACAAATGCCAACACAACTTTGAGCACTGAAGCAATCCTTTAAATATATAATGTTCACATAAAAAAACACCCATGCGATATGTACTGTATACTATAACATGTCACAAGGAGAAAACAAAGGCAGAATAAAGGAATTTGTGATTACAGGACAATGCATCGTATACACATGCATGTGACTGTCACTTCAGTAACTTCTTTGTCTAGATCAAATGGCTGCAAAGATAGACTGCACCGCCTTAGCCTAGTCTTTGTTTAATAAAATAGTGCCGCATGTGTCACACGTGGGGGACTCAAAACATTCAAGCTGTACAGCCTTAAAAACAGAGACAACAGTAATAACAGGTCAGCAAATGATCACAGAAGAAAATGACAATACTTTCAGCAGTGAATCATGGGATAAACAATGGCAGCATAAGAAAAGAACATGACTACAGAACTCACTTAAATGGATGGGTGGAGAGAAATGGTAAACAAATAGGGCAAGAGAGGGAAACAAGGAAGTATGTGAGTGAGAAACAAAGAAGTCGTATCAAATCTTTAATGCAAAACTACAATCGGTTGACCTAAAACCGAAGCCATAAATTCACCACTACCAGCCTGTGGTTCATGCTGTTTGTGGTATTAGGGGCTCTTTGTGTTGCCTTCTTGATTCAAATTCACCAACGCACCCACTAATTCAAAATATCTGTGGCAGAGTCTTTGGACATCACAAAATGCAAATGCACCACTTCCAATCTTTAGCAAAGCATCAAAAACTTCTATTATTGTCATTGTCATTGGTAGAATACCCCCCATTATCAAGCACCAAAAAAAGTCAGTGTGTGAGTGTTGTGAAAATGTGTTTTTTTTTTTTTTTTTTTAAAAAGGCAGAGAACAATAGCAGAAGCACAAGCAGGCTAGCCTACAACAAAACTTGCTGAAACACTGCAAGGAAAACATTTGTCCTTTCTTTGTCCATATGGCTTAGCGCATGCAAATCAAAGGTAGTAGTTTATAATAATGCAAGACCAAATGGACAACCACAGTTTGGAGAGGAGAAAAAAAAAAGCAACACAAGATATTTCACTGGAGCTTTCATTGAAATTAAGATAGGAAGTAATGCAAGACAGAAAAACAAACCCAACCCAAAACAAAAACAAAAAATAAATAAATAATAAAAAAAATAACTTGGAAACTGAATGATTGACACAAGACTTGATTGATGACATGAGAGTTCCAATTAAGCCTCATATCTGTGAAAGCAGCTTCTAGTCCTCTCAGCGGGACGGCTCCCTGCAAGAAAACACAAACTCACACACAGAGACACTCACACACACAAATACTATGTACTGCATGAATTTTGGATTGTTGTAGTTATGCATACATAGGCACCATATACATACACATGACATATTTATATGGTACCTCAGACACTGACATACCCACCGCCCAGGTTGGTAAGTCAATACCTAACAGAATAACAAAACTGAGCAGAGAGAATGTAGCTTGACTTATCAAATCAACATTTTGCTCAAGAGACAGAAAAATAGAAGCATACTCGGCAGTCCGATGCTTGCTTTTGTGCTCTCTTGATCTGTCAGTTGTGTTTGCACCATTATACATATGTCCACTTGTGCTGCTCAAATAGACAAAAATGCATTTCCATCTACGTTACATCTATGTTAGTAAAACCACTATCTGTGCCCTTTGATTCTCATTTGTGATGAGTGATGTTCGTGATGTTATTGCCATTATCTAAGAAACATACAAAAAAGTGTCACCCCAAAAGAAAACATTGTCTATCCATAAACACTTAACCTCGTACTGATGTTACTCTCCTTGACCGCAGTGTTAGGTCTCCTCACCTCTTAGATAAAACGATGAGTAGTAGGGACATAGTGTAAAGCAAAGTGCACAAAATAAATGCATGAAACTATTTCAAAACATTTTGAATAAGCAAACAGACCTGCTCTGCCCCAAAATGAACAATTTCACCTTGGTGAAATACTCAGAGGCAGAACATTAAAAAAGGACTAAAATCACCTCTAAGGAAGGACAGAGCCTCTCTTATCTGTAGTCCAACAATTAGTAAAATCATGCTGTTTCTTCATTCACACGTTCCACTGTCCTAAGGCTGACTACATAACTGTGGCCCCTATTTGCATTAATGGTACAGTTTGTGATTTGTGCTTCATTTGTTCTCATGTGCACCATCTTGCGGCTATGAAACAGGAATAAAAACATATATGTACATATATACTGATATGGACCACAGTGTAAACCTTTAGAAAATCACCGTCTCTGTATGGACAGCATTCATATTATAAGGAGTCAGTGATTTGAATCCTGTTACCAATCAGCTTAATTTGTAATTAGTCAGGGATTGGAAGTGCTGCTCTGGGTCAGGCATGAAGAGACAATGATTGCAGGGAGAGGAAAAGTGAAATACAATCAGGTGCTCTTCCAGGATGAGGGACAGCAGACGATGAGAAATGGCTGTTTAACTGTCTTATGAATGGAGTCCATCTGTAAAAAAAAAAAAAAAAAAAAAAAAACAGTCCAAAAACACAAGGCACTCTGATTGAGACAAAAAGTAAAAATCCTTTATCCAGTTCAACAACCAGTGTGTTTCATCTACATGGTCTCCATTAGGATGTCATCATGTGGTATTTTTGGTTATGTTAGGTGTTTTTTGGAAGAAAAATAAATGGCATGTTCCTCGGTGTTGTACAGAACAACAACAGGAAATGTGTGTAAAACGCTGATATGTCTTTAAACAGCTAAAGCAGCATTGGGTCAAATAGACCCCAAAGAAACACACACATATCCACCTGAGTGACAGAGGACTTTTTCCAGGAACCAGGGTTTGAAACAGCAAATGTAAACACTTTCATGAACTTGATATAGGGTGTATCACTACTGTAGGATCAGTCACTTAGAGAAAATAAAACAGATTTATGAAAAAATGGGGTATTATTATTCATTTAATATAAATAGCCATTTAAACTTTTCTTTGGAATAATCATGTATCATGGCATCCAAAAATCCACGACTTCTACCACCCTTAAGTTATGTAAAAAATGGCTTAAACCGGCCCAGTGTCTGTGGTGTCTTTTCCACCAGAGAAGCCTTGTCACATCAGGAATTGATAATCATAGAGGAGCGAGACAGTTTTTGAAGGAAAACACTGAGTGTTGGCACTGTGCCACCTCCAACATCTAAGTCTGGCTTTCAGATAAGAAAAGAAGCAAAGGAAAAAAGAGGGAAGAGGAGATAGCTGTACAGAAAGATGAATTTACAGTACATGTTAGGTTGCTTTTCATACTGTACCTGCTGGTGTTTTGTTGTCGGAGTTGCATTTTAACGGTGAAAGGGCTTCACTCTCAGGAAGCTAAAGTGTCCCAGCAGATTCACCCCCCCCATCTGATGAACAAACTTTGACAGCAACACAGGGAGGTTGTTTATTTTCAGTGCCTGAAACACTGAAAAAGAAGATTATCCTCAGAGACTAAGTGCAGTAACATAATATAATATGAGACTTTTATTTTAATCTAGCCTACAACCTGTATAGTGCAGGGGTGGGGAACCTCTGGCCCCTGAGTCGTATGTAACCCACGAAACCATTTGATCTGGCTTGCAAGGCAATGCATACAAAGTAAAGCATACAAAATAAATGATAAAAAAAGAAACTAAAATATTGTCTAAGCAGCAATTACTTTTTTCCCTGAGATTCAAGAAAATAACATAAAATATCAAGTAGACTCTCCGGTTGTATGCATGTCAGGTCAAGGCTGCTCACACTGTCAAGAAAAGAAAAATAGAGGTGGAATGTCATGCTTTCCAAGATAAATGCGCAAACGATCTTTTATTTTTTTATTTTTATTTTTATTTTTTTTTTTTTTTAGGTTAAAGGCAAGCCAGCCAGTGTGTCTATGTTTGTGGGAATACACTTGCAGTGGTGAAGGCCTGTCTCAAGCACCATGATGCTAAACTGGATGAATTGAAAAGAAAAATGCATTTTGGATAAAGTTAACGCACTTCTGTGGAGTTTGGGTGCCCAACAAACAGGATTCACAAGAGCCCATTCTGACAGAAACACTGTTATGCAGGTAAGTGTTGCAGCGAGCGAGCTAAGAGCTAAGTAGCTGAAACCTCATTGAAAAGGAGAGTCTGTGAAGGAGTGCATCTCTGACTCTTGTAAAGACTCAGTTCCATTCAAGACTGACTTACCCAAACCCCAAAACCATGAACAGCATCATCATCACTACCATCTGGCATCAGACGCCTCACCAAAGAGAAGAAGTTACAGCCACTACATTAAGGTTAGTGTGCCCAATAAAAAGAACATTAACTTAACAATTCAAGTCAATATTCAAAAATCAATATAAAATAATCGAATTACATGCAAATTTTAATTTGATCAAAAAATGAAATGGCCCTTGACAGGAAAAAGGTCTTCCACCCCTGGTCTAGTAGGTAAGGGATGGAGGGTTGGTGAAGGGATGAACGGCTCAATGCATTTTTTTTTTTTTTACAGGCCATAACAAAACTCCTTAATTATAATAAAAGCTAGAGACCCTCTCAGCTGTTCACCAATCTCCATCAGTGTCACTGAGGGAGGTGGGGCCTGTGACGTGTACAGTTGTCTAAAATATGGCGAAGCAGCCAGATGAAAGACAGAGAAATTCTGATATGCCTCCCAAATTGCCTTCGATAGAGCAGCGTCAGTGTTATGTTGTCACAGCACCCAGAAATCCAAGCGGCTTCCTGCCCAGTAGTCCAGTGCTGTGTTCAGCACCAGATATGAACCTGCTGCATCATAAATACTAATCAGGAGGTACCGCTCCACTACTACTACTTGAGTCTACTACTCAAATCATGGTTCACCGGACTGCTCAGATTGCGGTACACTTCAAGTACATCACCAGGCCATGCTATAAAACAACACAGATGGAAATCAAAATTAGCATACCTTTATACAATAGCATGATAAATAATTTACAACTTGATAAATTATTTATAATTCTGTAAGCCTTTGTTATCTTGGCTACATTAGCCTAGATTATCAGCACTTAATACATTCCTAGCTGAAGGTTTTTCTTTTGCATAGTGCTGCTACACATTTTCCCTAGCCTTCACTCATTCAAATCACTGACCATGCTGTGGTCACACTTCATGCAACACAAAGACGCATGACTGCAGAGGCTACATGAATTTTAAATGAATCATATCAGTAAATGATAGTACATTTTAACTAACTAGCCGATCAAGTGGCTACCTGACTTTCTGCATGTTAACTGATTCGGTCAGTCAGTGGTGCTGTTGTAGATCTGTCATGAAATTTGTTTCTTACTGTGAAGCCTGTCTGATAGCACTAAAATACTGTCACAAAATAGGCTCATTTTACTCTCGTTTCACACGGGACTTAAATGTTATGAGCTGTCAAATTGCCTCAGGTCTCCAACGCACTTAGAAAAAAATACCAGCTCCATTTATGAAAATACAATATTGTGTGATCAAACTAAAATTCACAGTTTTAATACAGCAAAGAAAAATCTTTGAGATGTAATGAGTCCTCAGTCCCTGGATGAAAGAAACAAACATAGTACAACAGTGTTGTTGTAAGGTGTTAATGGTATACACTCAACCATTGTCGTGGAGTTTCTGTACTTGGTGAGACCAATCTAGTGAGACCGAGACGCACTGAATATTCTTCAGCTGGATTTTATTTAGCAAAATGGGAGAGACACAGAACAGTGTCTGCTGTGCTCACTGTCACTGTCTGGTTTTTATTCAGACAGCCTTGTACTCAGCGTGCACACAGGGCAACGTATGTGAAAATATGTACGTACAGTACAGGCCAAAAGTTTGGACACACCTTCTCATTCAATGCGTTTTCTTTATTTTCATGACTATTTACATTGTAGATTCTAACTGAAGGAATCAAAACTATGAATGAACACATGTGGAGTTATGTACTTAACAAAAAAAGGTAAAATAACTGAAAACATGTTTTATATTCTAGTTTCTTCAAAATAGCCACCCTTTGCTCTGATTACTGCTTTGCACACTCTTGGCATTCTCTCGATGAGCTTCAAGAGGTAGTCACCTGAAATGGTTTTCACTTCACAGGTGTGCCTTATCAGGGTTAATTAGTGGAATTTCTTGCTTTATCAATGGGGTTGGGACCATCAGTTGTGTTGTGCAGAAGTCAGGTTACTACACAGCCGACAGCCCTATTGGACAACTGTTTCAAATTCATATTATGGCAAGAACCAATCAGCTAACTAAAGAAAAACGAGTGGCCATCATTACTTTAAGAAATGAAGGTCAGTCAGTCCGGAAAATTGCAAAAAGTTTAAATGTGTCCCCAAGTGGAGTTGCAAAAACCATCAAGCACTACAACGAAACTGGCATACATGAGGACCGACCCAGGAAAGGAAGACCAAGAGTCACCTCTGCTTCTGAGGACAAGTTCATCCGAGTCACCAGCCTCAGAAATCGCAAGTTAACAGCAGCTCAGATCAGAGACCAGATAAATGCCACACAGAGTTCTAGCAGCAGACCCATCTCTAGAACAACTGTTAAGAGGAGACTGCGCCAATCAGGCCTTCATGGTCAAATAGCTGCTAGGAAACCACTGCTAAGGAGAGGCAACAAGCAGAAGAGATTTGTTTGGGCCAAGAAACACAAGGAATGGACATTAGACCAGTGGAAATCTGTGCTTTGGTCTGATGAGTCCAAATTTGAGATCTTTGGTTCCAACCGCTGTGTCTTTGTGAGACGCAGAAAAGGTGAACGGATGGATTCCACATGCCTGGTTCCCACTGTGAAGCATGGAGGAGGAGGTGTGATGGTGTGGGGGTGTTTTGCTGGTGACACTGTTGGGGATTTATTCAAAATTGAAGGCACACTGAACCAGCATGGCTACCACAGCATCCTGCAGCGACATGCCATCCAATCCGGTTTGCGTTTAGTTGGACGATCATTTATTTTCCTTCAGGACAATGAGCCCAAACACACCTCCAGGCTGTGTAAGGGCTATTTGACCAAGAAGGAGAGTGATGGAGTGCTGCGGCAGATGACCTGGCCTCCACAGTCACCGGACCTGAACCCAATCCAGATGGTTTGGGGTGAGCTGGACCGCAGAGTGAAGGCAAAGGGGCCAACAAGTGCTAAACACCTCTGGGAACTTCTTCAAGACTGTTGGAAAACCATTTCAGGTGACTACCTCTTGAAGCTCATCGAGAGAATGCCAAGAGTGTGCAAAGCAGTAATCAGAGCAAAAGGTGGCTATTTTGAAGAAACTAGAATATAAAACATGTTTTCAGTTATTTCACCTTTTTTTGTTAAGTACATAACTCCACATGTGTTCATTCATAGTTTTGATTCCTTCAGTTAGAATCTACAATGTAAATAGTCATGAAAATAAAGAAAACGCGTTGAATGAGAAGGTGTGTCCAAACTTTTGGCCTGTACTGTACATCTGGACTCATTGATTTGTGCTGGGCAGTCTGTTCGATTAAACCTAAAGCCCCCAGCTTTGGGATAATTTTTAACAATCTAAGGGTGCAAGAAATCGGTACTAGCACAGGTCAATATATGCATCACCCTGTGCATATGCACTTATTCCAAAATATTGACAGCAAATATGAGCAAAGAACAGAGAATTTAACTGATTACTGATCTGGTTAAATACAAGCACGATAAAAATCTAAAAAGGCATTTTCAACAAAGAAGCACTTATTCTGAAAAGACTAA
The DNA here is from genome assembly GCF_902150065.1 of Myripristis murdjan. Taxonomy (NCBI): domain Eukaryota; kingdom Metazoa; phylum Chordata; class Actinopteri; order Holocentriformes; family Holocentridae; genus Myripristis; species Myripristis murdjan. Next base: position 11,528,925 of record NC_043982.1, read on the forward strand.
GCACACTAATAACATTTTAACTGCACATAAGCTATCTTTGTGAAATATATATTGTCTGTAATTGTAGTCCTGTTAAATTGTATCATCAATAGCAAACCTAATGTGCACCACTGTAATAGATGCAATTGATTGTATGAAGCAGCAGGGCATTATTGTAACATCCAGCAGCATACTAAGAAAATCCTGTTGCTGTAGTATTCACACAGACATTTTTCTTGTGCACATAATGAACATGTTATGTAGTGGAACACATCGCTAACTCCAGGTTTAAAGGATTGCTGCCAATAGGTGAGGTATATTCTTGGTCCCACTGGAACGCATCTCCACCTTAAAATGGCTGCACAGAGCCTTCCATATCCCACTCCTACGTGTTTAAATAGCCTCTGCAGGGCATTGAAAACCATCCACTACTTGTGAGGGGTGCATGACATATCCAGGAATATCATAATTCGCACGTTACTGTATGCAAGGCCAGATTTCTTCCTTGCTGCCTCCAGAATATTCATGGTGTCTCTGTAGTGAAGTAGGACAAAGTGCCTTGGCTTCCCTCACTCAGCTGCTTGCCTCTGTGAGGAGAGATGTGTGTACTTGTACAACATTTCACATTTGAAAGCCCTAATGTTTCAGGCAGTTTTCAAAGAAAAACAACCGCATCCTTGCCTTTGTCCTCCTCTGGAAATACAAGAACCTGGAGATTATTTGTTTTCTATTTACACAACCATTAAGGTGGGAATAGACCTTAGCCCCAGTAGACTAGAAAGCCTGGGTGGGATTTGCTAGTTCACGGCACAGGTCGAACTGCTCATAGTCCTTGATTCAAGGCACCCTCGATGTGAATCAATACCAGCTTCTGCCTTGTCTTTTCTATGAGCATGTCCACATCTGCAAGCTGTTTGGCAACTGAATATCCTCCATGAATTTGAATGTTGTGACGGAAAACCAAACCAGGTGGTCGGGCGCTGGAAGCTGCTCACCCGCTTTGTGGATGTTCGGTCTGTTTTCGAGCCATGTCAGTGCCAGAAGGGATTCATGCTTCTTTGCCCTTCACCTTCTCTGTTCTCAGCTTTTTTGGTTGCATTTGGAGACAGCAGTAGTTTCAGAGACGGGCAAAGATACATCATCATGTGTCTTATTACAAAATACAAAATTGTTGTTGTTTTATTCAGACATGTCAAACACTGATTACAAAATACACAAAAAATAGTAATACAAGTAACAGAAGTCCTGTGAGTGTTTTTTAGTGGTCGCAAAAATCTTTGCTATGACGAGCATGCCTATACTCAGCTTGAGCAAAAAGATGACATCATTTGTGTATTAAAAGATCAAATATTGAGCATCCTAATGGCTCATGTGACTAAGACACATGTATGAGCTGCTATTGGCTGGAATCTGGGCTGAGATGATTATCAGTGATCAATCATCTCTATCTCCCAATCTTTCACTCCTCTCTCTACTGTCAAATAAAAGCTAAAATGTAACCAATCTTTCAAAAAAAATATTCCATCTTACCACAACTCATCTGTTTTTTCTTCATTGCCTCTGACTCGTTCCAGTCTTCCTGAAGGCTAAAATCCCACTAAACCTTCGATGGCGAGAGCCAACCAGGATGTAAGTGGCTGCAGGAGGGCCTCCCTGTTTCTGTTTCATTGCACTTCAAGAGTTGTAAGGTCTGAAAGTCACACACACACACACACACACATACACAAAAACTTTGAATTAATACCACTGTAAATTCTGTATAAACGCAGTGAGGGTTTTTTTGTTTGTTTTGTTTTTTTGCTGCTATTTGTGCTTGCACATGTATCATGTACATCAAGTACAGACTATTTACAACAATTAAAACTAGTCAAGTGGTGAGGCAGCAGGCCACATTATGCATCAAGCAGCTGGATGAGCTGGTCAAGGACAGTCACGGTCACACTCGTAAAACATTACATGATATCATTTAACTGGTGCTTTGGTCCAAGGCAACTTACAGAAAGTACATTTTGTCAACAGTCATAATCACAGTCCCAAAAGTTCCTGGTACAGTAGGATGCTTGCTCCTGAGGTAAAGGAACTGTAGTTCAAAGAGCTATAGGCTATCCTGCTGATAATGAAACATGTCCACAAGCTGAACATGGTTTGAAGACGTGGCACAAGATGATACTGGAGAGGGCTGTGAATCTCTCCACTACCAGTGAAGATGTCTGCCCAAGTCCTGCTCTTGATGAGACGCACGTAACTCGGCCTCCCTATTATTAAGGATTCCTGCTTTCACAATCCTTTCACAAAAAAACAGCATTTGATTCTAGCGTTGTCAAGTGCACAATTATGCATCGAGATTTTGCAGACCATTAATTAAACAATTAAAGATATCTGTCTGAATGAGAAATTCACTGATATTTTTAAGCATTACAACAACAAAAGTCATACCCGACATTCATCTCCACGGCTTGTTTTATATTAGGCCGTTAATATCGAGAGAAATAGCGTTTTCTTTCTTCTTTTTCCCCCCCTCAAATATCACTGGGTTTATTACACTTTTGTTTTCATTCTTCTTTACAGTGTGTACATGTGTAAGTCAGTTTGCAAGGTACATCTCTTAATACAGCTAGAAAATATCTATACAAGACATCAAAGACAAGAGGTAGTACCCAAAGAAAATTTAATGCACTTACATGATTGTTTTGACAGCTTTTTATTATTTTATTACTTCATGTGGTTGTGTTTATGTACCATTTGAGTATTATGTCAGAGCCAGGAAATTAGGTTTTGTATTTGTAAATGTATGAAATTAACCATTGATAAAATAAATGAATTGAAATGGTTCACCATACCTAAATATCACACAACTGACATTTTTCACATCGCCCGTCTTGACATGAAATAGCGGGTAAATACAGGAGTCACTGATGATGTTAATTAAGGTTTTGTTCCACTGAAGTGTAGCAGAGTGAGCCAGCATGAACCACACCAGGACCCTCCTTTTGTTAGACCTTAATGGAACAGAACATCAATTAATATCACGAGTCACTCCTGTGTTTACCCTGCTATTTCATGTCAAAGTGACGGCTGTGACAAAGGTCTATTAATATCAGTGTGGCAGGTAGAATTTTTGAATCAACTTGGATAACACCTCTTCAACTATACTTATAATTACTACTAAAAACTAACAGAGAGCCTTGACAGGTTCACTATTTGGCCCAGTTGAATTCTATAGTCATGAACACATCCATCCATACAAGGTAACAAATCAAACCTGTCTCTCAAACAGCTGGGAATCATTGTGCTGCAGAGACAAAGCTGCATTCACCAGTGATACAGGTTTTACCTCCCTCAGCTCTTTAGTATTCTTTCCTATAGAGGTGAAACAGTTTAATGAAGACTTGACTGGATTGATTCTCTGTCGCTGTACACAAAGAATGAGTGAAAGGCTTGTTCGATTTACATTGGTTTAGTAAGGGAGTACAACAGGTGGATGTGTGTTTGTGTTTGTTCATAACATAACTCGATATGAAAAGCCCTGCAGACTTATTTTTAAAACCATGTTTTTAATCATTCCAATCTTTTTAATTGCATGTTTAGCAATCTGTAACTATTGAAAGGAGTGAGAAAGTTATTAAAATAGAATTACCTGAGAATTGTGAAATAAGTCAACTAATTTCCTGTATTCAGGAGTAATTTATAGAATTTTCTACTCGGACAAAGTCCGGTGGCCCTTACAGCAAAGGCCAAATCTTTTTGTCTGGACACTTGAGTATCAGCAGCGTTTTGCTCTGAGGCTGCAGGGCTTGGAGTTCTTTTAGCCAAACTACAACAAACACAGATCCACACCCACCTGTTGTATTCATCTGTGCCGGCAGTATGGCAGCCACAACGGAGATCACATGATCTGAAACACCAGCTGAAAAACCTCTATAAAGCAATCACAGCCCAGCTGAGAGGGTAAATATGAGCGTGTTGTGTCTGCTTTATTGTCATCGCCTTTCCTGATTTGTGGATATTGAGTTGAGCAGAGATAGTGACTGCACACTCACTGAAACAGATGGTGAAGGCAACAGGCTGACCATAAATTTAAAGAGTAAAGCCTCTGAACACTGTGTCTACTACAAGTATCACTTTTACTCTTAAAAAAAGTTAAGCCGTCTGTCGGAGGCTTGTTCTCAGCATATTTCCACACAAAGAGCCCAGATCATGCACGTATTTACTGTAGGCTTCCCTCGGGAGAAAGTCAGTCCAGTGCTAACACTGATTATACCTGTGTGGATATTCAGATTTTCCCAAACATTTGCCTCCCAATGTCATTTGGAGCTGCGAACCTGCAAAACTGTCAGGCGGCTAAGTGTGCCTATTCTTTAATATCTGTAGGGCAATCACTGATTAACTTACACTCGCACAAAAGGCATAATTTCTGAATGCATTCACGAAACACCATTAAACTTTGTGTGCCCAATTAATCAACATGGAAACACCGGAGAGCTCATTTCTGGTTAAGGCATAACTACCCTGAAAAGTTTTTCCAACACTTGTAGAAGTAATTTAAAAAGCTAGAATGAAAAAGGGCTAGAATTTGAGCCCCAGGCCTGTCTCATGTCAAGCACAGTCATGACAATGTTTGCGTATCCTGATGTGCAAGGAAGACATTTTTTATCTTCGTGACAGTCCAACATGCAGAACTAGCATATATTGACAATTGCACAGTTGATGGAAATATGCAGTTTACTGAGTGTTATCGACTTCCTGACAGAATAGCATTCTTAACTGAGAATTGTTTCAGTGGGTCTCAGGCGAGTGCTCAGGGACCCCCTGTCTTGCTGTTGGCATTTAAGAATCGTCAGGAATTCCCTGTAATTCATTAGAAGTTGCTCTCATCTGTGATATTGCTTTTGGAAAAAATCTCTTTGACTAAAGATTTGTTTTTGTACAGCTCAGTGTTTTTCCAGATTATGGACCCTATATTCATGCTGAACTGGTAACTTTTGCTGAGCACAGTGTTTCTCTCCACCTGCACTGTTCATGGCTCACCGTGGCATTGCCTGTGCCAAAAAGGATAGGGGGATGCACTTGAGAGGAGTGTCAATACAAATGGAGCAGCACAGTGCAATTTTGGTGTCAATGATTACACTTATGACTCTGCCTTAATGTGACCAAGACAATAATGTGAGTGAGGCAGAGTCTGTGCTGGGCTAAATTAAAAGATGATTATTATCAATTTCTTGTCATCCACAACTCCCTGGTGGATGTATGAGGGCCCTCTCTCTCAGCTGGTTACGTCCACAAAGCCATCTGAAGGCAGGGCCGGTATTTGCATTCCATCTGCAGCCTCTAATTTGAGGAATGTGGTGCGAATTTTCAAAGCGCCATTCAAATATGCATGTCTCGTCCAGTGAGGATACCTTGAGTTAATCCTGCAGAACAAGCACCATGCTCTTGCAAAATAGGTAAACATACTCCTTTGGTTTTATGAGCAACAAACTGGCTGGCTGTAACTCCTATTCCACCCACCTTCAGAGTTTATCAGGAGTGAATGTGGAAGCATTGGATGCAAAAGCCACACACAGCTTCATCCAGGTTCCTTATTTATATTACAGAACACTGTCAAGACTACCCATTCCCACCCATTCTCACTTTGTATCATTGTTAAAAAATGCTGGGTTTCAAAGGGTGCAATAACTGCATGTGTCTAACTGAAAGCAAGCATTTTAATGACTTGTGCAACTTATAAAACCAGCCAACCAACAAACAAAATAATGGAAACACATTGTACTGTGTTTCCAAAGTTATTGGTATCTGCACGTTATTGTGTGAATCACTGTATTCCAACATAATGTGTGCATCATTACACCCACAGCACGCTGTGACAAGGATTTAGCATTGCAAAACTGTACGGGTGCCATGACAGGAACTGCACAGCTTTTAAAGGTGATGAGAAGACCTTATTTGATTGGCCATTATTGACGAAAGCGTCTACCACATGTACTGATAATTCATTGCTCCTCATTCAGCCCCCCTTTATCACAGAGGCACAGGTGCACGGCCACTGCTTTGCGCTTAAATCTTGATTCATGAAAACATTGCCCCAAGTATTTGTGTGAAGAAAATTTATGGTTATAGATTAATGGCCGAGGGGTATTTCTTTAAAGAAAGCCAAAAATGAACCAGGCAACTTTTCTCCCACCTGGAATTTCACAAATTTCTATCGCTTATACCACCAGAGATGTCAACTTTCCTCCTCATTTTCTTCAGGGAAAACATATCTCCCATTTCTCATTCAGTTTTCCCCAAATTCCTCCACGTATTTGCAAAATGATTATGGTCCTCTCTCATGCCAACTGCAGAATTTAGAGTTTGTCCACTGTAGATCGGAAGTTGCAAGGTCCCTCAGGCCATCTTTGAAAATGACCATGGCCCCATTCCTCCTCCTTTTCATCCGTCCATTTTCTATACTCACTTATTCCTAATCGGGGCTGGAGTCTCTTCCAGCACGCATTGGGCAGAAGGCAGACGAACACACACACACACACACACACACACACACACACACACATACACACTCAAAACGCTATGGGCAGTTTAGAGTAATCAGTTCACTTAACGTGCATACCTTCATCTGTTATACTGTGTTACTGTTTCTCTTGCATTGCCAGTTCTCTTGTATTATCAGTCCTCTGTATTAGCAATGTATCGTGTCCTGTTCATATATGACAGTTCCCACGATCAAATACTTGCCCTAAGGTTCCATAATCTTTTCAGAAAAGCAGCCTTTTGCAGCAACAGTCTGTGCTGCCGCGTCACAACACATGCAGGTGACAGTAAACGTAAAGGTGCCTACTTCAGATGCAAGTTGCCCAATATTTATAGGAACACATAACTGATAAGATTGTGTTAGCTGTTTCACCTTTGACATGCTGAGTAGGACAGGATCAAATGTGTTACCAATGAGGTAGAATATTTAATTTTACCTGACATCTTTTGACCCAGTGTGATATTTGGAACATATACTATACATGAAACTCCAGTAAACGCTTGTTTTACCCAGTCATTACTACTTGTAAGAGATACAAGACATTTGAAGTATTGAAATGATCATGTTTGGACAACAGAGGCCACTTTGCGTAGGCAGTGTTCTCTAAGTAAGAGAAACTGAAAACATGAAGCCATGATGAGCAAACCCACCGCCACGATAAGCCGACTTTTTTAATGTATGATTAATAAAAATAACTTAATTGTGTACTGAGGAGTTTAACAATAATGATGGTGTTCTCGCTTTAAGTCTGCCTAAAACTGCCTTAATTTATTAAAGTAATTCCAGCAGGGGCAGTTGTACTACCCCTATAAAAACTTTCAATTTAGCTGCAATTTGGTGCTGGGATAGTTTCTCAACACTCATGAGAGGAGCAGGCCCCAAACTGCTTCACTAAGGTCTTTTCACATAATTACAAACAACTGGGGTGCACACAGAATGCCACACCATTTTTACGGATGGCAATCAGCAAGGAGCCCTTGACACGATACGATTCAGAATACTTGGGTGTTGATTCAATATGCATCGCAATCCTTTAATTCTGTAAGTGTTGTGATTCGATATTTCAATGTTTTGGATTACTTTTTTAAAACCACTGGAAAATAGCTGAGCTTTTTTCTTTCAGTTTTTAATTCCTGTGATGATATGCTTGCTTCCCTCAATGCTGCACCAAAGACCCCAAAGTAAATATTTGTCAGATAATCATTTACCATGGATATCTGCCACGTGGTTAAACAAGTATGACGGTTCTGTAATCGGCACAGCCCTAATTTTGATTGATCACATGTTGAATGTATCAAACTAGAATTGGCCACCCAATAAGCCCAAGAGTTTTTTTTTTTTTTTTTTTACTCCTCCTTTTTTTAAGTGTATGTGTTTGTTTCTCCTCCCAGTGACTTTGTATATACGTGATATTCCTTAGTCTTACAGTTTTTTTCAATCGCTTTACCTCCTCTGTCAACTCAGAAACCATGATATCAAAACAGTTAATCCATAGGCCTAATGAGAGGCGCTCTTCCCAAAATAACACATTTTGTTTGCAAAAGGCTCTTACCATGACAAAACATTTCAAACATGCAGCAAAAGCACATTTTGTCACCACCCAATACAACTCGCAGTCAAGCGAGTTAATCCAGCCGCTCACTCACTTCATACTTAACACCAAAATGCAACACACCCTTTTCAGTCTGAGCAGGTTCAACCTTACTTTTTCCTGTGTGTAGTGCAGTCATATTTTTTTTGACAATTTACATAGTTACACATTGTAAAGCAAGTACCAAAAGCCAATATTTCCCTCAAACAACTCAACTTCTGCCCAAATGAGTAGATTCCTTCAATCAGCTCTACTGTACTATAACACAGCTGACAACAGAATACAAAATACAGCTCTCAGTTTGAACCAAGTTCTCCTGTGAGCTACACATTCAAATGTGAACTTACAGTAAAGAACTGCATCCAAACTCAAAGAGACTTTTAAGTGAAATCTTACTGTATTGATGGCAAAAACTGAAATACTGTAATTCACATACAGTATTACACAGAAAAACTCAAAGGAGTTGAAAAAAAAAATACAGAATACAATTTATAGGCCCTTTTTTGTAGGTGCATACTGATTGATTGGTGAATGGTGATTCGTGGAAAGGGTAGTGATGCAGGTGCACTAGTGGTTTCACAGTGATGCAGGTCATTTCTATCAGCTGTGAGCAGATGTTTTGCTTTTGACTACCATAGTGAAGTCAAAGGAGTCAGGGCCATGTAAATGACACGTGAGAAGTGTTGTGCAAGAGAGCGCGAAAAATGTGTGAAACCAATGAAAAGGTGTGAACACATTTGCAAAAGAAAACTTCTGCTGTGTTTTTTTTTTTGTTTTTGTGTGTGTGTGTGTGTGTGTGTGTGTGTGTGTAAACTACATCAAACCAAATTCAGCTCTCCTAGAAATCGTTTTTTTTTTTTTTTTTTTGGCATGTTATTGAAAGCAGCAAAATGTATAAATGGTATGCATTCATACCTAATATACCTTGGAATGAACCTCTTACAGTCAGCATAATAAACCCAATGTAATATAGAACAGTGGATCTCTGTATGAATACACCTGTCTTTTCTTTTTTCTATCTATCTATCTATCTATCTATCTATCTATCTATCTTTAGGAAGACTGGGAGAGGGGCATGTTTCTCTAGACTATTCAGCACCCACGCAGAGCTGTCAGCAAAAAGAATACTTAATAACAAATTTGTGTGCTCCAGCCGATCTCAGCAACAGTCTAATTTCATGGTGTGTCTTGTTTATTTTCTCAAGATGTTTGACCCCTTATTGAACAATTTCATTTTGATTTGTGGAAAAAATGCTAAGTATCAGAGCCACGGAGTCACTAAGTTAAGCCTTCCAAACAAGAAAAATCACAGTGCAGACATTGGGCATGTTTAATGGCAAATCAGTTTATTCATGAGGTGGGTGAGTGTCAGGTTTACAGTGTTATTTGTGCTGATTTGAAGGTAAACACAAACAATGTAGAGGCATAGTGCTGCTGCTGAATAAAAGGACCTTGGTCCAACAATTTGTTTTCTAACAATTTGTTCCTTGTATTGTATGCATTATTTCATGGACAATTACCACAGAAAACAGTCTGAAGGCATGAGCTTTAGCTAACAATAATAATGATAATATGTAACTCGCTGTCATAGCTTTTAGCACTGAGCACCTAACATTAGCATAAATAGCACTGATAGCATAATATTAGCTCTTAGAATGTACAAGAAAAGGGAATGAGTATAGGTGGTATGGGCAAGTCCCCTTAATTCCAGTGAAGGGAAGTCTTAATGCTGCAGCATACAGTGACATTCTTGAGAGTTGTGTACCTCCACTTTTGTGGCACCAAGAAATGATGGACTGAGTCTGGTGTGGGAGAACTCGACTGACCTGCACAGAGCCAGGCCTGAACCCCGCTGAGCACTTTTAGGATGAAAAACCAACTGCAAGCCAGGGCCCTTCACCAACATCGGTGCCAGACCTCAGTGATGCTTTTGTGTCTGAATGGGAGAAAATCCCCACGGCAATGTTCCAAAACATGGTGGAGAGCCTCTCCAGAAGAGTGGAGGTTGTTATAGCAGCAAGGGCAGGACCAACAACAATATTAATGCCCATGCTTTTGAACTTAAAACACACAGGGGTGTGGTGTTCAGGTGTCCACATACTTTTGGCTTTGTAGTGTAATTAAACATGAGAAAGACTCAAATGAACTGACATCAATAGGATATGGGTACAATCCTATGTGGATACACTGTATAATGTTAATAGACAAAAAAAAATTCACAAACAACAATTCACAAACAACACATGTTTGTGAATTTACTAGATGACTGAAAAGTCAGTCATACATTATGGAAAAAAGTAGATAAATATTTTATGCAATCAGTATATCAGTAAAATGACTCAACATATCAGACACAATAACAGCAACAATGTGGGTGGCAGAAGAGAGTGTACAAGTGGTTGAATTGTAATTGAACCATTCACACATGGAGCTGCACAACATACTAGAATGGTAGTTCAGTAAAATCACAACATTTCAGAGCATGAGGAAAAATGGTCAGGAGTAAGGTCCAAACTGTTGTAACTAGAAAGTCGGGCTGCATTTTGACTTCAAAATTCATGAATTAAGAATATCTGCAACATCACAGTCTATAAGAAATGCCACTGGTAGCTCAGGATTACATATTACTATTGGTAAAGGTACTATAGGTTCTTCACATTGTATACCTCATTTTGACATAACGTGATGACAGCTGGTTGTTTTTCAGACCGGGGCTGGGTGTCCAATTCCTTGTTGAGCCTGCCTAGGGTGACCAGTCGTCCCTGTTTTCAGGGGACAGTTGTCTGGTTTGATGCTTTTTCCGCAGCTGCAGCTGACCTCAGAATTGTTGTTTTTGTGAAAGGCTTTCACAAGCATTTAAAGGGGAGTATAATTTCTGTCAACTTCTGGACTATGTCTATTGTGTTTATTATTTGTCAGCAAATCACAAATGTCCCCAGATTTGCTACCAAAAATCTGCCCACCTTACTCAAGGGGAGACTTCATCCAGAGTGTGGATCCCAGTGCATTATCTTCTTAAAAAAAAAATGTTCTTAATATCATCCCCTACAAGGTTGTTCAGCCTGTTCAATGGCAATGAATTTGACCATAGCTGTATCACAGGCCAATTCAATATTTATTTATTTTTTTAAATTGGGGAATGCTGATCATTCAGATAAATGAGACACTGGCAATTAGTTATGTGAATCTTGTCCCTCTAGTTTTGTCCACAAAAATATACAAGGACATGTTAGGTGGCATGTGATTATGGGTGGAGCAGCATATCTGACTACAAGTATGACCCCTACCAAGTTCTGTAATTGCTGGAAGTCCTTGGTACTTCGTGTGTTGTGGCAGTGTATACAGTTATGATCAGGTGTGTGTCCAACTCTTGGTCTAGGTATATGTGGGGTGTAAGCTTAATGAAGATTATCAAGGTTTCAGCATCTCCTATATGCAAATAGTGGGGATCTTTAAATGCATGCCCTAGTTTGGGGTCTGATTATAGTATGTGCAAGTGTGTCTCTGACGGCAGCAGAGACATTATACATAGGGGTGTGAATATAGAGGTAAAAGATCAAGATTTTTTTTGTCTTTTGTCTGTCTCCATGCCCAAATAGTTCCTCTCTTTGTACTTCTTCGGCTCACAAGCAGCCTAAGTGTTGTGGTATCTCCATTCCTTTAGGCAAGGGAAAAAAGCAATAGCATAAGACATAAAGTCAGAGTCAAAAAAGCAATTCCTACAAATCCTTAGGTACTGATTAATAGGTGCATACTGTAAGATAACTCTGCCAAACATTGCCTTTTTACTGGTAGGCTGTCTATAGACTGAGATCAATAAACCTGATCCATCCTTCCTGATCTCCGAATGAAGAAAGTGGACTACATCTTGATCAAAGGCCATGACAAATTGAAGGTTGGTCACATCATTATTTAAGTACTGATTGGATTCCATCAGCTAATCCTGCTTGGATTTCCAAATGAAAAAAAATCTCAGGGTATTTCTGCTCAATTTGTACATTATGTTAATGTACAGTATGTACACCTCTGGTTCTATTTTAACCTTGCTCAGATTTCCTGATAGATTTGCATAGTCAGATGATCCCATAGGTGACCTTCCATACTGCTTGACTTAGATAGGGGTATTTTATCTGTGACAGGTCATACCGGCACATCCAGCAATTTGCAAGAAGCCCTTGATGGATCTCCACCTGTAATAGCTACAGAACCCAAGAAAGGGCCTGATTTACAGTACAAGTGACATTTCTTTACAGTGGCTATTTTTCTCTGGGTTTGTCCCTTTGCCCTCCTCAAAGTCACGATGCTCTGGGAAATGTCCCAGCACATGCAGAGCAGCCATCCACAGTACTGGACATGGCCTCAGGTTGTGCTACTTCTTCCTGCACACCAGAGGTTGGTGTTGTGGACTGTCCCACCGACCGGCTGACAAACCATCAATAAACATTGCTTTAGCTCTTCCCAACTCTTGCCGACATCAGAGCTCCCCCTCAGAGCTGTATTTTAGCTCCCCGGTAGCTTTGCCCTGTTCTACAATTATTACTGCAGTACTTCTTGCAGGCTTTTCTGTTCATGACTGCTTGCCTCGGTACTACAGAACATAAATCTCAGGGATCTGCGTTGCTTTTGTGTCTGTGATGATTGTTTCATATAAAAGCAATACCAGTAAAATGTCAAGGATGAAGGTGATATGTTGGTCTAGGGGAAACCAGACTTAGCTCCTCAATTAAATTTGGAGTTAATCATTTATTTATTCATTCATTTTGTTATTTTTGTTGTGTTATCCTAAAAAAATCAAGTGTGGCACACAAAAACAGATTGGAATGTGGCTACATGTATGCCACAATCGCTTGGCAACAGTGCTGCAAAGCGATCCATAACACCAGGAATTCAGAAGCCAAATCCTACTCCCAGCACTTAAATATTCATAAACAGAGGATTTCCCTCTTTACATTAGTGCCTTTTTACTATGGTATTCAAGAGCCTAATTATTAATGGGCTGATTATAATTTCAGAATTAATGATGGAATTCTTTTCCACTGGACTTGAGGAGACAGAACTATGGATCGGTCTTCTTTTGTTCTTTCATCACTTTGTTGGGGGAATTTACATTTTTTGTTTGTTTATCCATGTGCCATATGCAACATATCAAACACCACTGGCTCACATTTGGAGGCTTGGGGAAATTATGTATGTCACCACTGTTCACCAGCATTTCTAGACTTACATTAATTGGGCAAGCAGGTGCTGCAACTCCATATCATAATAAGGGAGCATATGTGTCAGTGATTGGCAGTGACAGGGACTGTATCATTCATGTGGTGCTGTATGATCATTGTTAACTTGCTTATTTTTGATTTGATCTCAAGCTCAATGGTTGGAAATAAACATAAGGCAAACACACAATACGAACAAGACATTTCAGCAACAATGTCATATATACAACTTAATATTTTTCCATTTCAGCAGACCGGGTATCTCCAGGTTTATTGAATCTGTGTTTATAAAAGTTGGCTGCCACTACGCAATCTACGGTAGCCACCTGCAACAGAGGGACGCAGGGTGGTGCTTCCATGATGTCAATCTCAGTCCTTTAAAATGCTGAAGCCCACATGGGAACAAGATTTTTCAGGGTTTCCCAACTGTTTTATCTTAAACACATGCCCCTCAAGAGCTAAAGTGAAGAAAGTCAAGTGTACTAGGTTATAATGCAACCATTCATTGAATATCTGCATAGAGATGTGTTCCACTTACATTAGATGATGATTGCATGCCTAATGCAGTGATATCCCCTATATGGGGCAGGTTTTGGCCGATGCACAGCTAGCCAGAGCACAGCTGGTGTGTCTTAAAGAATTAACCACATCACCTAACCAGCTTCGGTCAAGTTCTGATGTGTAATTAGTCATGTGTGCAAATCGGTGCAAAGTAGTGAGACATTAAGAAAGGAAGTAATTTTTAGTATAGCACATTTCAAAGCCAGTGTTGCACTTATGGAAAATAATAAATAAATAAATAAATTTGATATTTTTAGTTATTTCTATATCACTTTCAGGTTTGTTGATAGTTCCAGATTGTGTTACTGTTAACAGATGTCTGTTTGTCTCTGCTTGCTCCCTTGTTTGGTTGGTTTAATTTCTTCTTTTTATGAGAGCCACAATGCAATTATGGCTTTCACCACTGGTGAAACCCGTACACTGCAAATTTTATAGCAATCCATAAACTAAATTCAAAGATATGCTGAATCAAGTGAAATGTGTGGCCTGAGAGTGATGCTAAAGCAAAGGTCATGAGGCCATCAAAGTTGACCAGGTACACGCTCTCTATAGCTTGAATGTGCTTACCAATTTTTATGGTTATCCCCCCAGTATACTGAAATATCAGTATTACGTGTGGCCATCCCATCGCACTAGAGGAAAAGTCATGCTGACATGAGAATTGAAATTCTGCATGCTCTAGGTACCATGAATGTGATTGCGTCATTAGAAATATTTTTAACGTATCAAATCTGACTTGATGACCAACAGACAGTGCTACAGGATTGTTACAGGGTCCCTACGATCAAGCAGAATCTGCATTGGGGAGTATGAATGCACTCACCAAATGTCATGTCTTTGAAATGAATGACCAACAATTGATGATCATTTTATAAAATTCTGAAGATGATGAAAAAAATAATTAAACAAATAAATATATTGTTTTGTCAAAGCCAGGGGGCGCAGGAGCCCGCTGGCCAAGGTAATGGTACATGCTGAATTGTATATTATGCTGAAAATGATATCTATGAACTCTGTGGAACTGGAATCTACAAGAGAGTTTACTGTAAGATTTAAAGAGTCACTGAATAGCCAGACAGTCTTTCTTATCTTTCTGCTGTGAGTTGAATGGATCTGTCCATTTCATTAAAGCAGGTATTTGACTCTTTATTAGGCAGACTGAAAAGTCTACAAACAAGTCTGAAATATTAAGACAATCTCCTTGACAACGCAACTTGGGAACAAAAAAATCATTTGTAGCCTTGAAATAGACATGTCACACACAGATAAATGTATGTTGGAGCAACATTGCTGCAGATATATCCAGCATATATCAAACTCAAGATACAGGTCACACCATTGTATATGAGTAAACTATGAATTTCTGATGGGAAGACTGCAATTCATCACCAATCAGTTGTTCAAATCTGGTGATGGCTGCATGTGTAACCAGTTGAGGCAAACATATTGTATAATGCCGGCAACAAGGTGATAGTCTCATCCAGAAATAACTGCAATAATGCATTCAGGTGTAGTTGATACTGTGAATTGGACTGCCCATAAAGCACAACAGTCTTTGTGGATCACATTTCCACTAGCAGGACAGCTTTAATAGCCATTCCAAGTTGTTAACTTAAAATTTGGAAAGGATTTTTTTTTTTTTTAAAGTGAACAGACAATGGCATAACAGCAAGGGAATCCACCAAGACCGAGCAAACATTACAGGAGGATTCATTCAAAAAGAATCAAGACTAATGCAGTGATCACCAAAATAGGATACCACATGTGCAATGAAACAATAGTATTCAAACCCAATGATACCATTCCTATCCTTGCACCCCCCCCACCCCTCCATACAAGTGGTCTCCCATCTCTAGAGGCCTGCATGAAAGTTGTAACTTAAAGCTGTGGGTACAGGTTATGTCTGAAATTTAGTAAATAATATTTAGTGACCTTTCCTGGAAGCTGAAAAGAGCAATTCTCAGACCCACAATGGTGTCAAAATTGAAAATACCGTATTGATCTGAATATAAGACGACCCTGATTTTAAGATGACCCCTCTTTTTCAAGATCGTTTTTTGGAAATATACTTTTTATACGGACATTCTGCGACACCAGCCTGTCAGAGATAACCATTTGCGGCTGGATACAGCAGTGAATGATGAGAGGCAGCGAAGAGGTGTATCTTCCAATGGTGTTTTATTCAACAAAAAAACCCACAAAAACGATACAATAATATGAGGTGGCAGCAGCAGCATCAGCAAATGAGACCTCACAGCCAGCCAGACAGAGGTATACTAGCGCCTTATGTACTCTGTCCCTGTAGGCTCAATTGGGTGCTCTCTACTTCCAGGTATAATTAATAAATTAGGCTATAATAAATTCTTATAAATACACAATATAAAATATAATTTTATGACTACTATTAACTATTACTCATCTACTATAATTATTTCTATAAATAAATCTAAAGAACCCACATTACAAGAAAAAAAAATATTACACCCAACTACCGACTCCCCCTATCCCTTCCTGCCACTTGGTCCCTCCCGGAACGTTTAACACGGTGCTCGTACCACCCGGGACTCTTTGGCCGAACACCCTGGAGCAGACACAGACATGACAAGGTAAGGACAGGTTACAGACACCTTTTTAACAGCATACTTATAAATAAGACACTTGCACATTTATTTTCTTTAACGGCACTTTTTACCACACAGTGGTGTAGTCGCTAACACACCTGCTATTCAACTTCGAATAGGCGATCACACACAAGTACGGTGTCAGCAGCTGATTCAATTATACTTTCACAGGTGGAGCCAAGCCCTGCCTACCACCCAAGCCTGAAGACACCCATCACTCATGGTTTTACACAGTTAAATTATCCAGTTGCAAAATACTCAATAAATAACCAATAAATAGTTGGTATAAAATGTGCAAATATGCAATGTGCAAAGATTACTGTGCAAACCAATAATAAAGTGCGACTGTTGAGACTAAAGTGCTAAGTGCCATTATTAAAGTGCATAATTGCGTTGTCTGTTTAAGTGCATTTTATCAACCCTGTTGTGCAATATTTACAAGAAAACAGTCAGTCACTCGTAACGAAGTGCTCTTCGTTACACAGCCCATGCTAGCTTTAAACTCGGGGTATGTTGAGCTCTGTGACAACTTCAAGTGCTTTTTGCTGCATCACAACCCTCTTAACGGGCAGTCCTTCACTACATTTCTCATTCACAAAATCACACGCCCTCCTGTCAATCTCGTTTAATCGACCAGTTTTTGCACCACGAAAAGCCCTTCTCTGGCTGTGGGCATTTTTTTTAGCTCTTCTTTCTGAGACCGCCACCGTCTCACATTGCACTCAGGGCCAGGGTTAAGGGATGTTTATTTACCTTGACAGTTTCGGAGGTAACTTCAGAAAGCGTCCAACTGACAGCCGGAGCAGCATGTCAGCTGGCTGCTACATTCAACCGGGTGGCGGCGCACACCTGATGCCGGCCGGTGCCGCGGCCGGTACCGCGCCCACCCGGTCAGGTCTGCTGGATCTGACAGGCGCACACAGACTGCCATATATACATTTCATCATCAATCAACTTTTGTTCATATGCGGCTGCAGCAGCACAATGGACAGCGACACAGACAACATGGTTGATTATTGATTGTGCGACGCGGCCATTCGCCGGTAATCACGCTGCGCATTAAACGATTTTGCGGAGGCAGGAGGAAAGTTGCATGATTTACGTTGTGTCAATGTTAGCGCGCTGTGTGCGTGACCGTTCATGTGCTCGTGCATGAACGCCCGTACCGTGCTGGAGCACACCCCTTCCAACCGTGCCAGAGCGGGGGAAGTGTGCTGTATTCAAGCACGGAACATATGCAAGTACAATACATGTGTATTTGCTTAGACCCCCAATATTAGACGAAGGCGTTTTTTCAGGGCATTTTCAATGGAAAAAATATCATCTTATATTCAGATCAATACGGTACTACTTGTGTTAGCTCCTATCTCTGAACATGTAGTTTGGTTTTCAGCTGTTGAAGCCCAAGCAAATCACATAAAATCAGTGCAACTAAAGTATATGGATGAGTTAAGTTACTGTATGGTAGACCTGTTTGAATTTGACAAAAGTCATGACGGTATAAATACCTCAAACACTTACAGTACAAATGCTTTTCATCCTGCCATTGCTGTGTATATCTATAAATCAATAACTAACACCATATGGCCTTTTATGTGAGTGTGAGGTTCGTATACCTGATATGGCAGCCATATTCAGTGTATATCATACATAAGCTCACTCTGTCACACTGAGGATGAGATCATGCATTGCTGTTTCATGTTATTGTGAGACAACTCTCAGACTGAAGAATCGAGAGTATCAAATAAAAAGAGGATGCGTTATCCTTTAACTGCCATAGGAGTAGTCAGTCACATAGCATTGTTAACCACATTCACAATGCAAACAAAATTATTGGCAGTCCTCGCATAGATCAACAGGCAACACCTGCCAAAATAATGAATGCCTACAACACATGACAGTTTCTCAGCTGAATGTGTTCTTTTGGAAATGTAGCTATGGGGGACGGTGACATTTTCTATTCTGTGTCTCATTTGCCGAACATAAATTGCATGTTGTCATCTGATAATACCTTATCACTCTGGGCAGTGATTTGAATGCTAAAAGCTTGTGCTGCCAGTAAAATAATGTGTGGTGGAGTCACCTACCATTTCCTCAACAGATGTAAATTATTGGCACCAGTTAACACCCAGCAAGACACACAAAAGAAACAATTTCTGTCAACTTAAACTGAATTAACCTGCAAAGTGACTTCATTTCTTGGCTCTGTAAACTATCAGTTTTTGTTCAATTTGTTTATCAATGCATAATCCAGTTCATCAAAATATATCTAATGGAGTTCATCTCACCGAAGTCAGGGCAATATAGTTATATTATGATATTTTATTACATTATATTATAATACACCAGATTTGATTAAACTATTTCTTCTGTTAAATTGGGTAAAATACTGCACAGTGGGCTCATGAATCACACAAATGACACTATCAAACTCAACAGTAAATTTTGCTGTCTCTGAATGTGTTATCTAATGTAAAACAAACATGAAAACCAAATCAACAAATCTGATCACAATGGCACAGCTTCTGTCCTATTTACTGAAAACAAAGTGGGCTAAAATGAAAGTTGCTTTTTGGGAACTTAAGTTGGATCTAAACTACAAACTGACCAAACAGACCAAACTCTCTACGAAAACTCAAGTATTTAAAAAGCCCCCATTTTATATGGACACTGTTATAGTGTAGTGAATATGAGTTTGGGAATTCATACTACCAAAAAAAAAAAAATAAAAATAATAATAATCAAATATTTGGGACCTTTAATGACCTTTGTGCCAGGTTGGGGAATCACGGTTGGAAGTGATTTCTTTAAAACAGCCATGATTTATGGTGTCACAGGATATCAAACATGACAAGCATCTGTCGAAACCAGCCTGAGTTTATAATAATTTCTATAATATTCATAATACTGATCACAAACTTCATTCAAACACAACTTGGAGTAAGCTGAAAATGTGGAATAGATTGAAGTTATAGAAATATGTAATCAGTTGTGGAGTCAGTGGAGATGGGTGAGAGAAGATGGTTTCAGATCTGCAGGCCTCCATAGTTCATACAACAGTAAGAAGTGATCTTTTTCTCTTAGTCCAGTATACACACATCCATAGAGTCCAGGTTCTTCTTAAAACATGAAAGCCTTTCTGACTATGTTCATGTGAAAATTTCCCAGCAGTTACCAAACTCAACACCGGTCTTTCATCTGAGCATTTAGGACAAATCTACAGTGTCCATGTGCTTAAGCTGCTCTCCCCTGTTATACAGTTCCAGTTTATGATTAAGACTGCAAAGGAAGCTATATTTTCACTTTCAAATCTTGCCAAATGCAGCTCTAATAATAACTGTGCACGTGTTGGGAAGTTTTATTACCTGGAAAGCGCCGTTCAACAGATGGCTCTCTGTCAATCTTTGTGTCTTTGTTGAAAGCAGTTAAGAACTGTTGGTAGAAGACATGTGTACTCTGTTATCTCAAGAATACCTTTTACTGTGCTGGCGCAATAAAGTTACTTAAATACATATTTCATAACTGATACAAATGAGGACACCTTGTCAACCCAT
This sequence comes from Myripristis murdjan, assembly GCF_902150065.1. Lineage (NCBI taxonomy): Eukaryota > Metazoa > Chordata > Actinopteri > Holocentriformes > Holocentridae > Myripristis > Myripristis murdjan. The sequence continues at coordinate 11,548,973 of NC_043982.1, forward strand.
TATTTCTGTAGGTGCATCACCAAAAAAAAAAAAAAAAAAAAAAAAAAAAAAAAAAACTGGCACACATCATGGACATTATGTCAACATTACACACACCAAAACAGCCCAAGGGAAATGTAAATTTTAAAGTGTATCTTTTTCTCTGAACAGATTTACCTGTTTCCTCAGACTTAAACTGTTAAACTGTTGACTCTCACCATCTGTTTTGTTTTATTTTATTTTATTTTTATTCAAGCAAATACAGGTGATTACTGTGGTGTGGATCTTTGAGATGAGCACTGGAGCTTTAATACTATAAGCATTTTTTAATGAACCATAAATGCACTGTAAATATTTTGTACAACTCCCAGTCACTTTATACAGTAATTTCCATATATTTATGCATAATCAAGTTGCTAAATAAATGACAAATCAACACAAATGAATAAAATGCTAAATAAAAAGCTACCATAGGGATATAGCCTTATAAACTGAAATAAATGAATAAATAAATGTACAGTAACTTTTACAATGAAAACTAAATAAATCAAATGTGCAAAAACAAATTCAAGTACATTATGCAACTCTTCAGCTGTATTACGATGTGTACAAGACACAACTACAATGATGTAAATACATTAAATCTGAACAGAACAGGCACAGATCCAGAGAAGGCATAGCAAGCGAGTGGGTGTGTGTCCTGCCTCCTGCACACTCTACCCTGGCACATTTCAGGAAAGTTGGAAATATGTTCACACATTCAAACTTCCCAGATGAATAAGTCAGAAGCCAAATGTTAAAACACAAATGACACATCTTCCCTACTATAGTAAGGTAGTTAACAAGCTACAACATAATTTTCACCAAAAAGTTGTGGTGGACAATTAACTGCTGTCTGTATACAGCGGGCTGGCAGTTTGCAATAAAAAGGGCAACATCTAAAACTTTAATTTTTTTTTTATTGCAGAAATATTAAGGAATTCTTACACAGCATAATGTTCCCAAAATCCCAGGCAGGTATTTCCTTTAGGAACTCGTCTGATGTGGATAATTTCCTTTTGCATGCTACATGTCTGAAGGGGCAACTCCTCCTAAAATCCAGACTTAATTCTCTGTACATTGTGCAGAGTCCAAGAGTTCAGCCGCTTAACCCTCGTGAGTAAAATCTGTTTTAATGCTAACCCCTAAAAGAAACATTAGAAGTGCACACACTTAGGATACTTGGGCCAATAAAGAGAAAAACTGGGCATTTAACACCAAAGGAACATTTATTAGTGGTTAATCTGCCCTTTCTATGCGGAAGACATTTGCCTAATTTTGATTAGGTGGATCAGTGGGTGGCGAAGAAAGAGGAGCTCATGCTGCAAGCCAGTCTGAGTGAATAAAAGGTAAGTGACAATGAGACATGGAAAAAGGAGCTCACTGCGAGTCAGCGGTGGAGTACAGCTGGTGTGTACAGCTGGTGTAAAACGTTTACCTGTTTGCACCAATAAAGGTTAACTATTGATCAATGCTCCAGTCGGCATTATTCTGACTTTATGAGTCCTTATTCTATGAATTCCAACAATTGCAGGCAACCCAGAGCAAAATGTCCTAGCTGGATGCATCCCTGTTGACATTCACTTAAACATCTCCTGGCCTGAAAACTGCATCTGTGATACATTTCTGTGCAGTCAAGAAGCTCGTAGTTCAGTAACTACAAATTTGCGATCAGCCACATCCCCTTAGTAAATGTGAAGTTGCTCTGGTTAATGTATGACGAACGCTGTTATGGTCGTGCAGACGTTTGACCTTTAATATGACACATTAGGGTCTAAGAATAAATGTAGGCATTTGCCTACCATCTTCCCCCTTGACACTAGCTGTCTGCACTGCCAGAGAGTCATAATTATGTGTCTCAAAAGTGCTAGAAATTAGAGATAAAGGAGTTAAAGGTGCACTAGATTAATGGGGTTGGTCCACACATTTATAAAAAAAAAAAAAAAAAAAGAAATATGGGCGCTATCCCTCAGCAGTTCCAGATCTAGCTCTCTGTGTTAATGTTTACAGTGCAAGACACTTCTATACAAAGGACCAGAGTCAGTCAGCTGATGCTTCTGTTTTTTTAAATTTTACAGCCTGATATACTCAACAAATATGTCTCTGGAAGCACATCTGTAAGGGGAAGGTGCTTAATTGCTTGTCAGTTATTCAAAAATAGCCCTCTTCAGGGCAGTAATAAACATTTTTAAAGCTTTAGTGAGTGATGTACTTTTATATTTATGTATGTCAATCTGTTAATCATATTGTCTGCACAGATATGCTGTAAATGTGAGAAAGAGAGAGATAGAGATGGAAAAAAGGAAACACTATATAAACAAGTCACAGCTGTCTTAGAGAGATTTCGATACTCTTTGTCAAATTATTTTAATTTTAAGAACAGGCCTCGTAAAACCCCCATAACTCTGAAAGTCATTTAAAAGTCTGAGAGAAACTTTAAGTATTGGTGTTGGAGTTCATCTCAAGTATCATATAGCTTGATATCCTAACATAGCGCACAAGGACAAACCAGCCTGTACACTGGACAGAGGAGTGTCTTGCTCAACTTTCTTCCTCTGGATCGCAGTAATCTTCGACTAGGATCTATTTCAGCCACTACAGACAGGCTTCTTTTTCACATCAGTAAGAAAAGAAAATGGGAGGGAATGTTTGACCTTTTCCAGTGCACAGTCTAGAAAGTGATATGTGATTCAAATGTGTCAGGGAGGAGAAAAAATGAGGGAAGAGGGACAGCAAGAGGCGGCAGCAAATTACAGTGAGAGTGGAAATGAGGTAGGAAGACGAAGGAGGGCTGGCTTTAAAGGCATATTTTGTACTTTTGCCATCTTGAAACACAATCTACCATATATCTCTGCTTTGATCATAAAAGATTTCCATCACAATTGAAAACATGATTATGAACTGCATAATATCTCTAAAATGCCAGCTGACAAGGGGTAAACAGATGTGACTGGCACATGAAAAGATGTCTTGAGATGTTGGCTGGAATTATTGAGGTGTCTCTTGTGATCCCACATAATGTGATAAACACAAGACTGCCTTGTGCATAATTTACTTTCTATTTCCCTGAAACATATCACTTTACCTTGTTTCCTTTGTTAAATGATACAGAATCAACTCAAAGTGAAAATTTTGTGATCTTGCAAAGAGATGTTTATCTCTTTTTTTAAATAGTATATTATATAATAATATTTCCTATCCAAAGACACACTCCACTATACAGTATATACATTTTTGTGTTTGCATTGCCTGATTAGTAGCCCTGATTGGTATTCAGGATCCAGAGCTCGTCTGATGCTGTGATACCAATTATCCACTGGGTCATTACCACTCTTGTGAGAAGTCGTTCTCTTGCAAAAGGGCTTCAAGGGAAAAGGCCTAAATTTTCATCAGCAATTGCAGAGGCTTGTTGCTGGTATTGAATGACAAGAAACAAATGAAACTGATGCATGGAGGGAAGTAAAAAAAAAAGAAAAAAAGAAAGAAAAGAAAAGAAAAAAAGAGCTAGCCACAGGAGAAAATAGCTGTTTTCCATTTCTGCTTAAAAGACACGCTGTAGGGACTTTGCAGAGGGGAGATGTGAGAGGAAAAAAGTCTCTCCGTTGTCATTTTATTTCTACCATTATACGTCTAGCTCAAGTTACCATTTAGATAAACAAAGAACTCCACATAAGGGCTTTAGTCATGAAATGAACACTTAGCACACAAGCACACAAGGTTAGTGCAATGGCCTTAGCCTCATCAATGCATCTGACTTGGTACAGGTGAGGAGCATCATGAAGAGTAGCACCAGTAATCTTATAACTTGATATATTGTACTTCTGTTCCTTGTTTTTCTTCTGTCCAACACTTTGTTGAGGTTATCGTCCTTTCCCGACTTTAAACTATGCAGACATTTTATTTTTGTGCTATTTTTTTCCCTCATCACAACCTTTCATTGGTGTACTTTTAAAGTTATTTAACTGTTTCACTACTTAAATGCACATCAATTTTCCATACCCTTTTACTGTTACTCAGGGTTGTAGGGGGCTGGAGCCTGTCCCAGCAAGCATTGAGCGGAAGACAACACCCTGGACAGGTCGCCAGTCCATAACAGGGCTGACACAAAAACAAGCACGCACACACATTCACACCTACAGCCAGTTTAGAGTCTTAAGTTCACGTGACAGGTATGTCTTTGGAAAGAAAGAGGAAACCCACACAAACATGGGAAGAACATGCAAACTCCATGCAGAAAGAACAAGATTCAAAACCAGGACTCTGTAAGGCCATGGTGTTAACCACTGAGCCACTCTGCCACCCAGCTAAATGAGAATAAGTCATGATAAATGTATTTTGTTTATTTACAGAATTCTGCCAGGTACAAGACAATAAATAGCCCAGAAGATATAGAAAGTTACAAGTAAGACTATAAATTGAGTTGAGGTTTAGGATTATAAGAAATTTAGGTTCCAGTGGATACCGTGTCCATGCTTATGTTGAGTTATAAGCTCAACAGACGCGCAGCTATGTCATAGTGTAGAATAGGATTCAGCAGTAGCTCAATCAAAGAGCTGCATAACGTTCCTATTCACAGCACAGTGTTTGAAGGAAACACAGGAGCGCACATGCTCGTTTTGGCTATTCCGGTTTAGGTTATAGTTAAAGTAGACTCAAAGGCTCATGGGCATCTGTATTTAGTTGGCTGCTCAGTGATTTCATCTTTGATAAGTTTGAAACGGCGGTCACCAGTAGACTAGGGGTCTAAAATCATTACCTGAATTGTGTGAATGTGGGAGTTGATTGTCTGCAGGCGCAGGATGGATGTTTCATCTGAAAATCTAGTAACGTAGCCTGTTTGTTGGGATAGCTGGCTTTACAGTCATTAGTATATGGAGTTATAAGGAGAGCAGAGCTAACATATCCTTCTGGGGCTCCGGTGCTTACTATCCGAGTATGAAGTGTGAAGTTGACTCTCACTTGCTGTGCTCTGTTAGCAAGAAATGAGTGATACTGTTGAATAATACATGGCTTCAATCCCATCTGTTTTAGCTTCGTTACAAGAACATGAGGGAGGATTGTATTAAAAGCTCAGCTAAAATATACAAACATCAGTCATGCATAAAGTATGGAGCATTCAAGATGTTTCAAAATCAAATGCATGGCGGCGGAATTGGCCGTAGCCCTTTTATGTTTATAGACAAATTAGTAGGGATTGAGAAGCTGCTGGACATCGGTGCCTAGGTTGTCAGCCATAGTTAACTCATTATAATTGATCACTGATTCTTGAGAATTTGGATAAATCATGTCCCACTAAGAAAAATGCTATTTCTGCTGGAAATTTACAACATTTTAATGAATAAAAAGAATCAAGGGCATAATCAGGGGGTCCTTTGCACATTTGTAAGGTTTTTTCATCGGCTTATTTTTAATTTAATTAATTAAGTATTAATTTAATGATTATATGTTGGCCCATGTCCTCGGATAGGTGATAATCATTTCAACTTGATTAAAACAACAAAAAGTAATAATTTCATTGAATGATATCTTTACCACATGAAAGAGTACATCATAATATGTATTAAAAACTACAAACGATAGGTTTTGAACAATATTTACTATTATTTTGTGGTTGCTCAAAATGTGTCCCAGATATTCGTCACCACCGTCAGATATATATTTAAAAAATAATAATAAAAAAACTACAAGGTCAATTACATTCCTGAGGACCCCTTTTCAAACCTTCAGCTCTACTGCATGCTTCAAGACCACTCAGGCTCCTGGAAGTTTTCTATTTTCTCTTAAATCTCTTCATATTTTTGGACACTGCTACTGTCACAACCATAAATTGTCAACACCGACACTTCTGTATAAAAAATATTAAATTAGATTATGGAATAAATGTATACTTTTTAAGAAGAGGTCTGATGTAGGTAGCAACAGGGCGAAAACAAGATGGCTAATGTGAACAACTCATGCTTATCATGTGAAAGAGCAGGTTTTTGTCACCACCGTCAGACGTCACCACCATCAGGTTTTCTCTCTGACGGTGATGACTGAAGTCTGAAAAATGCTTATAACAGTGCTCAGGACTGTTAGTTTTTATACCAAATAGTTAAATAAAGTTGTTAAGCAAGAAGCCATTGACTTGAGTGGTATAAATTTTGGAAATGTATGTTTTAATGAGGCGACTGTCACCACCGTCAGATTAGTGTCACCACCGTCAGAGGCAGTTATATTTGTTTTAAATGAATATACGTACAATATGTTTCTTTGGTGCTGTTGAGTTATTAAAGTAATAGTCTCTTTAATACAAAAATATGTTTTTCAAAAAAAAAAAAAAAAAAAAAAACATTACGGTGACGGTGTTGACAAAAACAAAGTAGCCTAATAACTGGAAAAACCTATTTTATGAAAAAAAAATGCAAAATGAGAAGGTTGCACCGGTGCATTGCTGAACAGCCAAGACCTTGGCCTATAATGATATACCTTCAGATTTTGTAATTTAACACACTTTTTTTTTCAAAATTAAAACCTGTTTTATCCAAATTCCCAAGAATCAGTGTGATGTAAGTGCAACCAGTCTAAAAGCATTGTTCCTATGAGTTGAAGAAGTTCAATATTAGCCTTTTCCAATATCATCAGTATCATGATGTACGCGGTGAGAGAGACTTGAATTAGCTGCTGTCAAGTTGGTGTGAGTTATGAGACAGCTGAGCCGCAAAGCAAAGCTCTTGAGTCACCAGTCGATCTTCACCTGACCCTCACCTGTGGTCATGAGCTTTGCGTAGTGACCGAGAGAATGTGATTGTGAGCACAAGCAGCCAGGATGAGGTTCCCCTGTTGGGTGGCTGGCTTCACTCTACATGATAGGGTGAGGGAGTTCAGTGATTCGAGAGGACCTCGCTATTGAGCCGCTGCTGCACCACATTGAAAGGAGGCAGCTGACAAGGTTCAGGTAGCTGGTAAGGATGCCCCACGGGTGCTTCCCTTTAAAAGTGCTAGGGGCATGACCTGCTGGGGTAGACCCAGACACAATAGAGCAACTATATCTCCCAGCTGGCCTGCGAGCACTTGGGGATCCCCCAGGAGGAGCTGTAGGAAGTTGCTGACCCAGATAATCAGGTAGAAAATGGATAGATAGCATACCAACAATACAAGCACAATTACATTAAAATGAAACATTCAACAACATGTATTTTGCACATTCTATTTAGCATTAAATATACATTTAATTCCACTTTATTCCATTCAGTTACAATTTAGAAGCGGCTGCACTTAATCTATTCCTTTGCAAAGATGTTCACAGCAATTATCGCTTGGAAAACTGTCAGTATTATATCACATTTTGACATCATGCAGTGTAGATCCACTGAACAGTTAAATATCCTTCTTAAATGTGTTGATAAAAGGTGTTGATGACTGTTTTTTTAATGGATCATACCGATGGTTTGGTGTGTTCTAGCTCATTTAATACACTGAACACATGCTTTACATTACTGCCAACTAGAAGTGTAAGAATGCACAGTGGCCTGATATTTCACAATGCAAAAATGAGTGCATCATCAGATGTCCTGATGCACATTGTGGAGAGCTGCAATCAGTTTATTAAACCATTTAGCAACACTAACAAATGGCAAAACAATGCAAACAGTTTGTACTAATGGGCGCAAGCCATGATTTAAAAAAAATAAATAAATAAACAGTATCTTGAACGTCTTCTGTGAGTGAGCATGACATGATGGGAAATCGGAGTCCTCACAGTGGCTATACTGACCCGGCAGCGACTGGAGGAGGCGTTTTTTCTCCCACAGACTGGGAGAGACCTGGTCAGTGCTTGAGAAAAAGTAAAAAGTGACGGAGACTTTGGCCCCACAGTAGTTCACCTGGTAGAGCACGTACCTCTTGTTAAGGCTGAGTCCTGACCGCAGCGTCCTGGGTTTGAATCCGACCTCAGGCCATTTGCTGCGTGTCATTCCCTCTCCCTCCCCTGCCTTTCCTGTCTCTCTCTGCTGTGACTGTCAAATAAAGCCAAAATGCCAAATAAAGTATCAGAGGCAGATGTGATCTGTCAATCAACAATCGAGGGATAAACTAGGTTAGTTAAGCAGCCTGATGCTTCAGGACTGTGTTGATGTTTCTGACGCGACCTTTAATTGACTTTTTACAGTATTCAGTGGGATCTCGACTTGTTTACAATTTTATAGGCCCACCTCTGTTCAAATGTCCAGTTCTTTACAGCAGGGCTCTAATGACACTTTTGTTGAAAATGTTATAAAAACACAAAGAAAACACATTGCTTTGCATAATTATGCCCCCAAAATTAAAAAAAAAAAAAAAAAAAAAGTGAATCAGTGAATCATTACATATCTATTGACAACCATTTTCCAAAGCATACCACTTTTTGAGTTTTGAATACTATAAATAACTTACTTGATTTGTAGATTTTTAAAACATTCAAACGTTCATTCATTAATGAAAGCCTTTATTTATTTCCGTGATACATTGAGGTCACCCTCACTTGCAGCGTCATCAAGATACAGTTAAAACCAGCATATGGAAAGTGAATAAGAATGACCTGCATATATTCAGGTGATGAACTGACCTTAAAATTCTCTGTTGTGCCAACTAAGATCTCTGGCCAGTTTTAGAAGTCATGAATGTTTAAATTTTGTTTGTAAAGCAATCTTCAGGAACTATTTTCCAGCAGAGACTCATTGTGAGGAATGATGTAGTCATGAGATATTGCATTACCAGAAAAATAAATTTCTTGTTTGGTAGTTAGTCAGACAAACTACTATAGCATTTCTGAAAGTAAGAGGAAGCCAAGTCCATATTATTAAATTTCCCATCTGCAAGCTGTTTTTCATGCTAAAATTAATGGTGACAGATATCTGCCTGGAAGAAGCATCTAAAAAAGTATGGTTTAATTAAAAAAAAATGGACCAGTAGCAGTGTACAGTGTATTTGTACTCTAGAGAATGGATTAAACCATGCACAAACATACGTATGGTCATGGTGCTGTATTGTTCTGTGTGTTAGAATTGAGTCATCCTCATTATTGCTTAAGTTGCATTTTGAAAAATTGGCATAATTGGAGCTATGGAAATGTAGGAAGGCACTATGTTGATGAATTAATTCATCCCTAGCAACTGTGCAATTTGAAGTGACAGTGCTCATCCGATAATCTCAAAAGCCCCTCCACCACCTTGTGTAGATACAGCCTTGATTCCGTATGCAGGCACACTAAATAAAAGTGACTTTTTTTTTTTTTTATTTATTTAACTCATATGTTAATCATATGGTTTTCTTGTCTGAAACTGAGGTTGACAAACCAGCAGATTACAACAAAAAGGTAAATAAAAAGTGAAAATACTTAAATAGAAAAAAAAAAAAAAAAAAAAAGAAGTCTTATGTCTTAATAAACACACCCAGTTTCCTTAAGAAGATCAGTTTTTGGTTATCCTTTCTGCACATAAACTCTGCTTCCAAAAGAAAGTCAGTTAATCATGATTCATGGTCCCCAGATACTTTCAATTGTTTTTCAACTGTTCTGATGGTTCACTTGTTTGAGAAAAGCATAATGTATCACACTAAGTGATTAAATCTTCATGTTCAAGCTCCCAAGGCTTTGCCCTAACAGGACATGCACATGCAACTTACTGTATTTAACCTTGTATTTTAATGACTATGACAGGTAAACATGTCCATTTCTCATATTATTCATGAAGCCAGTTCAACAGCATGAACAAGTCAATATGCCGATGTGCGAATCAAACCAAGGTGAAAAGTTTGATTGACTGTGCAAGGCACATGGAGAATCATAAGGCCTTAGGTTTAGACTCTTCCCCTAGGCTCTGTCTCTCTAGAGTGGATATGAGATTGTAGGAGATACACCGCAAGACCTAGAACATATATTAGCATACTACATTATTCATCACTTGTCAGTAACTTGACTGGCAGAAAAATTAGCTGGAGCCAGTTCAAAATAGAAAAAGTAAGGCTCTGCTGAATGAGCACGAGAGAGTGTAAATTTGGTATGAAAAACTGGGTTTTAATGCATGTATTGATTTAACCCCTCCCCAGAGCCTGAGTTAATGCCATGTGACAGAGAAACACATTAGAAGCCAATAACTGTAGAATTGTACCTTCGTAAAGTTAAAATGACCCTTTCATTATCTTAAAGGTGTAAAAAACTAAGATTTCACTGCTCTGTAGCGCAAACTGACCATAATATATCTGCAGGGGGTTGATAGGGTTGTTGGTCAATACCAGCGAGTCAATGAAGACTTCAGGGTGCTGAGATTTTCAAAGCTCACTTTCTGCCCAGTTATCTCTGCTTTGGAACAAAGGCTCCCCAGCCCATTAAGAGTTTTAAAATACTCTGAAGCCCCTCAACTCACACACACACACACACACACACACACACACACACACACACACACGCATACTTAATTTCGTTTTCAGCTGCTCAATGAGGATGGTGCTATGAGTGAGCAAGCACTGCTGTAGTACATTTAGGCTACAAAAAAAAAAAAAAAAAAACATTCCTAAGACAAAAAAAAAAAAGCAAACGACTAAGCAGCATTATCCTTGCTGTTCTTTGTATCATGATGTATTACCTCTTAATTAAGACCTTTCTGTATGATCTCTGCTCTACTAATGAGCTAGCTTACTTGTCTTGTATTTTGAAGCTGCGACTTCACTGTACGAATTACAGATCACTAACTAAAGGGGATGAGGGGTGTGTGTGGGGGGGGGGAGGCTGAGAGATCCAGAAACATGTCAGTGCTGTTGCAAATTACTACCAGTCTACAATGAATGCTTATATGTGGGTGAGACTGTACAGGAGCTTGTTGACAGAGTGTATGAAAACACACACACACACACACACAGAGACAGAGAGAGGATCATATTCCTGTGATGAGGTCTTAAAGGACCATACTAGTGATTTGCACATTAAACATAATACCTACAAAATTTCTGTTAATCTCTTCCCAAAGCAAGCAGTTGTATTTTATCATTTTTCCTCCCTTTTTATCCAGTCATTGGTTTCCATTCATTCGACTAAGGTATGAAAATGAACTTTCAGAGACCTCAGCTGTTGTGTTTTGATGGCTTGAAATCAGGGCAGAGTGAAACGGTCCCTCCACTGGAAAATAGTCCCCAGGAAAATTTTGCCTTACACAGTGAATTAATAGTTCTGTGGTTTATGAATGACTTTATTTGCAGAACCTTATAAGGTGAGTGTTTCAATGAAAACATCAAATTTGAAAATTAAAGGATTTTGACTATATGTTGTGAAATATTTAGTATGATGTGCAAAATCGTTTGGTGTGATGTGAAATGTGGGTAAATTGTAGTAAACAGGCTAAACATTCAAAATTACCAGTATGGCCCATTGATGACTCCAGAAGACCCACAGAGCAAGACAGCAGTTCACCACTAGACAGTTATGTTAACACTGTTCCCCAGCACTGTGGTGTCAGAGTTTAAGCCGAAGTGACAGATCACTTCTTCAGTTTCGCCAGCGAAGGAGGGACGACTGGATCCAAAAGCAGAAAGGTCAGACTACCAGGTTGGTTGTGCTAATGGACTGCTGACCAGGCAGTAAGACAGCATCACAGAGGACATTTGCAGCCTAGTTTCTCACCTCAACAGTTTGAGCACCATGTCCTTGTCATCACTTTTGTCACAGTTTCTCAATCCCTGAGCATATTCCCATTTTACTGTCTCTGTCACACATTCATTAATTCACATTCTCACTCACAGTCACTGTAAGTCACTCATTCAGTTCACTCATTCTCTGCTCGCTTCTCTTCTCTGTCTGGAAATTGTCAAACAGCATGAACCAAGCCTTGCTTCAGAGATTTATTTCTGGTTATGTTTTTCGAGCTGTGGAGCCCATGGTGTTTTTGCAGAGGTCGACCTGGAGATGGCAGTGTTTACCATGGCAGGGTGTTGAGGGGTTTGAGCTCAACAGCTTGCCTCTCACAGCAGAGCAGGCAAAGAACCATACAGTTGCAATCCGTGTGGGCTATGCCTATTTAATCGACTGCGCCGAAATTAACAAATTATTGAATGGAACTAGATAAAAAATGATGGATGGGTCTCTTTGCCCGACTTGACTTTATATTTTATTAATATTTGCATTCGTCTCTGCCCTGTGTCATTTCTGGCATTTCATTTCAGCGGTAACGCAGTGCAAATATGCTTCCACGTTGCTTTGAAACTTGACAAGTAAGATCATCTGTGGTTTTTGTGCAATTCCAAAGCCGTATACAGATTAGTGTTCAGATAATATCACCTTTCTCCTGGAGGGCAAACTTGCGAAAGCCATGTGATGCGTCCATTACGCATTATTAGCTCAAATGCCGGTGCCGTCTTGATGACCTGACAACTGTCAAGGTTAATCCTCACGGACAGATGATGATGATGATTGCCTGGCCAGGGTGCCAAGTGTCTCGGACACAGTGTGAATATGCGCTCGGGTGCCCATACTTTGACAACGGCGTCTCTGTCTAGAGAGCAAAATTCTCAAAGGAGATTTATTTCAGCTGAGGCGCCTGCCTTTATCCTAAGTGAGACAAATACATGAGAAACTAGCGCAGTACATCTTTTCACATGATTTACAATTATGGCGTTTTTATGGCCCACCCAATTAGTGTAGTCTACCGGACAGCGTAACAAGTAACACCTTTACGCCTCTGATGTGTCCCTAAAGAGGCAGTGGGCGCTACTTGTCTCCATAACGATTTTATATAAACATGCACAGAGTAAAGGGCTAGAGGACAGAGATCCTTTCTTCTTCATCATCATCATCCCCCTCCCCTCGTCCCCCACATCTCCCCCTCAGCCCTGGGGTTTTGGTTAAGCATCTCGGCAGCCTGCAGCATCCTCACAGAGCATCTCGCCGCGGACAGCCCTCCGGTCCGCATTAAGTGACGTTACCTCAGACCAATCATGTCGCTGCTTAGCCCGTCTACGCGACTGAAATGGAGAGACGGTGTCCAATGCCGAGGGTCGGGGGCGTCAGTGTGGTGTGCTTCACCACCCCCCTATGGGTTTACACAGAGTTAGTGCAAGATATTCTGCTCTGGGAGTGAGAGTGCAAGGATAAACGGCGCATACGCTCCGCATCGGTATCATACTTAACAGCCTGTATATCTGGGTTATTACACCAAGGGGGATCAACTCTGAGACACTCACACTCTTTTGCGAAAAAGCCTTTATTTTTTCTTTCTTTTTCTTTTTGTAACCGTGTGTCTACGACGTGTGGGCACAGATGGAGCCCCGTGAACTTGACACATGATGGGACACGCGTGGCTCCCTTTGCATTCAGCTCGTCGGCACCTTCACCTTAACAGGTAGCCGGAAAAAAACGTTGATTTTTTTTTTTTTTTCTTGGGACGTACGGGAGATGAGTAATGATTTGGGAACCGATCCAATGGAAGACACCACAAACCACTGACCACCTGGCTGTGTCTGCTGGAGAGCAACGCTGATCTCTGCAATTACTGCAGGTCGTACAGTTAGATCCTCTCCGCTCTTGAAGTTAGATGGATGAAAGGAACTGCGACATAGGCAGCCTACAGTTTATCAAATTTGCGCGTCCAGCCGCTTTTTAACTAAAAACTGTTGTTGACGCTGTTAACGCCTACAGAGCATTTTCCCCCTCTTCTTTTCTTACACCCGGACTCAGAGCTAAATCTAACGGAGCTGATTGAAAAGGATATCACTACTAGAATGCCCTTTCAAGCACACTGGATGAAAAGACTATGAGCTGACACACTCATATTTTCCCCCTGCGCTGTAACGGATTGGGGTATGTACGGTAAGAATAGGTGTCAGTTGCCAAATAAGAATTTAAATTAAAATACTGGCTGGGATTATTTGCTTAGGTGGGCTTCATTCATGCGGATTCATTCGTTATGAGCCCGCACACACAGCAAAACGCTCTGCATAGATTTTCTCTAAATAAGGTAATTTAAGTGTTAATAATAATAATAATAATAATATTTCTCTGTTTTGTGCTGTTAAGTTCTGTGGCCAACTGGGTTAGAAGCGTTGATTCCCAGTGACCATAATGTGTGGCAGATTTACAAAGGGGGGGAACAGACATGAATGGCCGCCTAAATGGTTGCTGCAGTGTTTTGTTGTTGCTTTTGTATGGATTGATCATTATAAGGCCCATGTGAGAAGGGCATCTTAAATTATAGATTATGTACAATTACTGAAATTCCCAGTGATCAAAGCAGTTAGCTGGGAGACTGATTTTGAATGAGATGAAGTTATTTCACTTAAAAGAAACTGTGGTTTTGATCTATTCATAGGTCTGTCCGGTGAAGTCACCTACTCTAATCTGCAAGGAGTCACTGACTGTAACGGCATTGTATAGAAAGAGACGTTTGAGCTGCGAAGGCTGGAAACAAATTTACCCTTGTCATGGATCTAAAAGACTATTACCTGTTGGGTGCCCTTCTTGCCTGTCTCTGGCTAGATCCTTCAATAGCCCAAGAGCTTATCTATCCCATCAGGGAGGAGTTGCAAGAAAACGTCCTCATTGGAAACATACCAAAGGACCTAAACATTTCCCATACAAATGCTGCCACTGGAGCGAGTGCTAATCTTGTGTACAGGCTTGTCTCCAAAGCAGGAGACAACCCACTGGTCCGAGTTCTGAGCAGCACCGGTGAGATATTCACAACCTCCAACCGAATTGACAGGGAAAAGTTGTGCCCTGGTCCGTCATTCGAGGACAGTGAGTGCTCTTTTGAAATTGAAGTGGTCATCCTGCCAAATGACTATTTCAGACTGATTAAGATTAAAATTATTGTAAAAGACACAAATGACAATGCCCCCATGTTCCCGTCGCCAGTGATTAACATCTCTATCCCGGAGAACACACTCATCAACAGCCGCTTTGCTATTCCTTCTGCTACTGACCCAGACACCGGCCCCAACAGTGTCCACAAATATGAGCTGGTCAATGGGCAAAGTGCCTTCGGCTTAGACATTGTGGAAACGCCTGAGGGGGAAAAGTGGCCACAGCTCATTGTGCAGCAGAACCTGGACAGAGAGCAGAAGGATACATACGTGATGAAGATCAAAGTCGAGGATGGTGGCAGCCCACAGAAATCCAGCACTGCCATCCTTCAAGTTACAGTAACAGATGTCAATGATAACAGACCAGTGTTTAAAGAGAGTCAGATGGAGGTACACATTCCAGAGAACTCCCCTATTGGCACGTCTGTTGTGCAGCTTCAGGCTACAGACGCAGACATAGGGGCAAATGCTGAGATACGGTATGTGTTTGGTACCCAAGTGTCTCCTGCCACAAAAAGACTCTTTGCATTAAATTCAACATCTGGCCTCATAACAGTGCAGAGACCTCTGGACAGAGAGGAGACTGCTATTCATAAGCTGTCAGTTTTAGCTAGTGATGGTAGCTCCAGTCCAGCCAGAGCTACTATTACAATTAATGTGACTGATGTAAATGACAATCCACCAAATATAGACCTGAGATACATAATCAGCCCCATTAATGGCACTGTTTTCCTATCTGAGAAGGACCCCATCAATACCAAGATAGCTCTCATCACAGTGTCAGACAAAGACACTGACATCAATGGCAAGGTCATTTGCTTCATTGAGAAGGACGTGCCCTTCCATCTTAAAGCAGTGTATGACAACCAGTATCTATTAGAGACATCTGCATTGCTTGATTATGAAGGGACAAAGGAATACAACTTTAAAATTGTGGCCTCTGATTCCGGAAAACCGAGCTTGAATCAAACTGCCTTGGTTAGAGTGAGGTTGGAGGATGAGAATGACAACCCACCTATTTTTACTCAGCCAGTTATAGAGCTGGCTGTTATGGAAAACAACAAACGCGACCTGTTCCTGACTACTCTCAGCGCCACTGATGAGGACAGTGGAAAAAATGCAGAGATAGTTTACCAGCTGGGACCGAATGCATCATTCTTTGATCTTGACCGCAAAACAGGGGTTCTGACTGCATCCAGAGTCTTCGATAGAGAGGAGCAGGATAGATTCCTCTTCACCATAACTGCGAGAGATAATGGGACACCACCTCTACAAACCCAGGCAGCTGTCATAGTAACCATATTAGATGAAAATGACAACAACCCCAAGTTCACACACAACCACTTTCAATTCTTTGTGTCTGAGAACCTCCCCAAATACAGCACTGTGGGGGTGATAACTGTCACAGATTCGGATGCTGGAGAAAATGCTGCTGTTTCTCTTTCCATACTGAATGACAATGAGAACTTTATCCTGGATCCTTACTCTGGAGTGATAAAATCTAATGTGTCATTTGATAGGGAGCAACAGAGCTCCTACACCTTTGATGTTCGGGCTGTGGATAGTGGCAGGCCACCTTGCTCCTCGGCTGCCAAGGTGACCATCAATGTCATCGATGTGAATGACAACACCCCCATTGTCATTTATCCACCCTCCAACACGTCATTCAAACTAGTACCCCTCTCTTCTATCCCAGGGTCTGTGGTAGCAGAAGTGTTTGCTGTAGATGGTGATACAGGGATGAACGCAGAATTGAAATATACCATTGTGAGTGGCAATAATAAGGGCCTATTCAGAATTGACCCAGTAACGGGGAATATTACCCTGGAGGAGAAGCCAACTGTGACTGACATAGGCTTACACAGATTAGTGGTCAACATTAGTGACCTGGGTTATCCCAAGTCTCTCCATACTTTGGTGCTGGTGTTCCTCTATGTTAATGACACTGTGGGCAACTCAACGCTAATCTATGATCTCATCCGGCGCACCATGGAGACGCCCATTGACCGGAACATTGGTGAAAGCAGTGAGACTTACCAAAGTGGTGACTATTTAACTATAATGATTGCCTTCGTTACTGGCGCTTTAGTGGTCATTATTGTCATTTTTGTCACTGTGCTGCTGCGCTGCCGCCATGCCTCCAGGTTCAAAGCTGCACAAAGGAAGAAACAGGGAGCTGAGTGGATGTCACCCAACACGGAGAACAAGCAGAACAAGAAGAAAAAGCGTAAGAAAAGGAAGTCCCCCAAAAGCTCCCTGCTCAACTTTGTCACCATTGAGGAGAACAAACCTGACGATCCTGCCCACGAGCCAATCAACGGAACCATCAGCCTTCCCACTGAGCTCGAGGAGCAAGGGATTGGACGCTTTGATTGGAATGCCACACCTACCACAACGTTCAAACCCAGCAGTCCGGACCTGGCCCGACACTACAAATCCGCCTCACCACAGTCGGCCTTCCACCTCAAGGCTGACACGCCTGTCTCGGTGAAGAAGCACCATGTGATTCAGGAGCTCCCATTGGATAACACCTTTGTCGGGGGCTGTGACACCCTTTCCAAGAGGTCCTCTACGAGCTCAGACCACTTCAGTGCCTCAGAGTGCAGCTCCCAAGGAGGGTTCAAGACGAAGGGGCCCATGCACACCAGACAGCAGGTAAAAGAACACTTTTACTGGTCTATAAGTACTGCCTATAATTGCCCTGTTCCACAGTGCTAAAGTGCCAGTCCAAATTAGAGACTCACTCTAAGTTACTGTGAAGCAACAGAAAAGAGTACAGGAGACATACCACTTCAGCAAATTCCACTATTACTCAAACTTAAAGGAAAAAAAAAAGAAGAAAAGAAAAAAAAAAAAACTTGAATGATCGATAATTTATGGAGTTGAGATTGGATTCAACAATCATATGCATAATTTTTAGAATATTTATAGACTCTGATGTTTTGTCATTAGAATATGTTTCATTCAAATTTAACAAAATGAAAGTGGGTGAGCAATTGCCTTGCCATATTCTGTCTATTCAGCACCCTGCGGTTAGATAACTGGTAAATTGTACCGACATACTATCAATTGTGATACAATGTGCTTTACGTTTGTGAAAGAAACATTTTTTTCTCGCCTATCTACTCAAATTCCTATTTTCCTTGTAGGTAAATAGCTGCACAAATTCCCCCCCCCCAAAAAAAGTTGACTTTTCACCTCTCCATAATATTCTGAGTGTAATCATGCTTTTTTTCCTTTTCTTTTTCTGTCTTTTTTCATTTGTTTGTTTTGGTGTGTATTGTAATATCACAAAAGACTTTCTACCTTTTTGACACCTGTTGTAATAACAACAGTCAGTAATTAGTGTGCTGCAGTGTTGTTTTGAATGTCACCGTAGGCTTTGCCACATCATCTATGCTTGAATTAAATGCCTCCTCTCAAAGCACACTAGCGAACTGAGTGAAGCTTGTCTGGAACCTGATACACATCCAATTCAAAAAGGATTAGCCAATAATGAGCCTCAAATTTCAACGTAATCCATGCTGCTTTTTATCAAAGCCTTATTAATTTTTTTTTTTTTTTTTTTTTTTTTTGCTAATAAAGCACCCCTACACAACACACTGTCCTAATCTAATGGAACACACATGGACAGGGAGCAGCAGAGAAAAGGGAGGGGAGGAAAAGAAAGTGCGAGTGCAGAGAGTGAAAGAGAAGCAGAGCAAGAGAGTTGTGGGTGGGTTAGGCTTGATTTTGTGGTGGTACTGTACCTTTAGGTGGCAGTGTTGATCTGCTTGGCACAACTTGGCATTGTGCCAACCTGCAGTGGACTTCTAAATGCAAGGGAGAAGAAAGGAGAGAAGCCTATGTTGGTGTTCTTAGTGAAATACTCACGCCTAACGATGCAGAGACTGCACAGGGTAGATTGATAATGGCAGTTAGAGATGAGAGTGATAAGATCTCTCCGGAAGAGAGAGTGGAATTACTGGGGTGACACTATGCAACTCCTACTGATGCGTACCTCCGGGTCACTACATCTGAGGTTGCATTTAATGCCTTTGAGTGTGAAAGGCAGCAGCCAAAAGGAGGCATTCAGTTTGATGTTATTTGTTAGGTTGAGTTTTGTATGAGTGTGTGTGTGTGTGTGTGTATGTGTGTGTGTTTGAGAGAGAGAGAGAGGGAGAGAGAGAGAGAGAGAGAGAGACTAAGAGATATCACAGTGGAATGTATGGGGGTGAGATATAACCCTGGAGGAGGACACATGAGATATGACAGTACACTGTAAGCACAACATCATCGATTCCCCCAGTCATCCAACAATTCAACATGAGATTCATTGGGATCAATAGTTCAGACAAATGATCCAAAGAAGCATACAAACAGAGCAGGAATGTTCTGTAACGCGTCAACCTGTATACTGTACATAATTGCTGTTGCAGATAGTTTGTGGTAAAATGTGTCCTCTGAAGTTCAGCATTGTTTTGAGACAGATGTTTGAACGCATACTATACACGGTAACTGATCATACTTACTGTATATGCACTTGTGTGTGACATAAAAATATCAAAGTTGAGGATTTGAAGTAGCCTCTAGTCCAGTTCTTTTGCTGCAGTTTTTCAGCCACCCACAAACACATGAGTTGGCTATAATGACATGAATCAGCAACATCAGTGTCGCTCTGACCGCCTTGATGCTGTCCTGTCACCCTTTCTTGAGAACTGCATCAAGAAACAAGCCCTACAAGCCTCACTCTGTTAAAAAATTAACAGGCGAATGTAGAAAAAATCCACCACCTGAAGAAAAAAAAAAAAAAAAAAAAAAAAAAAACCTCCAGATTGGGACTTAAATACGTTATTCACTACAGAATATATGAATTTGAAAACCAGCTCAAGTACAATTCTCTGTTTGAACAGTTGTCAGTCTCTGTTGATACAGTACGATATTTTATTTGATCTTGCATTAACCATGAATGATCATGTCTTCCTACCCTTCCTTATCTTAATTTCATTTGCTTTAAAGAAATTTAAAGTTATTACCTTTCACTTATTATGGTCGTTATCTACTTTTTGAGATTGGACATGAACAGGGTTGGATTATATCTTGTTTACAATCATAATTATGTCAACACATTCATAAAGAGACCAGTGCAAATCTGAATTTCAAGTGACAGTTATGAACCACAGTGGAGTGATTCTGATCAACGTACACCTAATTAAATAAAGCACGGTGTGTTACCAGTGCCATCAGTTTAGCTCAGACTGTATATCCAATTGAAATCAGATTTATTATTTTGTTTTTTTTTCCTTCATATATTTGTTTTTGTTAAATTAACATCTGTATTCACATTTGTACACCATCTCCATTACCTGAGGATCATCGATACTCATTCAGTGTAATGTTTTGTTTTCTGTTTTGCCTAATTTTTGCCAAAAAAAAAAAGAAAAATATTACTGAAGACACCAGAAAAAAAAAAAAAAAACTATGAATGTGTATAAATCTGTTAAGACACCTGAAAAAAATATCTGTCAAAGTATGCACAGGGTAGAGTTGTACAGTATTATATAGTGGGTAGAGTGAGAGCGCCTCCTCAAAGGATAAGAACTGCACTATTGAAATGTTTCTTAAATGTAGTTGATAATTGATGAATGCAAATTCGTTAATAATTTAAGGGTATGACCAATGCTGCAGCTATGACTTGTTGTTTGATGTTTTTTACTTTGAAAATAAGGTCAGCAAAGTGCTGCATTGCGACATGAAGTGCCACAAAGGTGTATGATGGAAGGATTGTAAGTTGAGCCTAAAAACAATAACTTACATGCCTTATGACTCACAAACCAGCAGCAAACACATATGGAGTTATTGTAATGCATAAAGTGAAGGAGGACCTTTGTTATAAAGAATTGTTTAAAGCTGATGACTGTAGCGCTACAAATAGTAGCCCTCTTATTGCGCATGAAAAACCATCAATCAATAAATAACAAAAATCATTAAACAAGCAGAGGGATAAATGACGAGGAGAGTGGTAGAAAACAACACTTCATATCTTGCTGCTAGAGAAAACAGAACACGTGGTAGCAGAAATGGCAGACGACTACAACAATGCCATCGCAGCCAAATGCCTGATGGAATCAGCTTTATAGAGACCCCAAACTTTGCTGATAGCAATGGGAACGACTCCTGCCTTTCCTTTCCTTTCTTTATTTTTTTTCTCCCACTTATTATTTACCCTCCAGGGACCTATATTAGTGTAAACAACACTGAGGAAAAAGCATGAAAACACTGTCCTAGTTTCAGAAGGCAGGAGCAACACAAGCATCTAAGAAACCAACTATAATCATTGCGGTTTCACCATCAGTCTCACTCTCTCCCTTTCAGTACTCTTATGGGGAGAAATAGATTTGGTTCACTAACATAGCATGAGCCCGGTGGCTATGCATTAAGCATGTACTATATATCAGACCCCAGGGCTCATGTTTTGGACACATTTACACGGTCACGCTGAGTGCACAGGATTTGAAAGTAGTCAGTGTGATTGTGTATGAGGCCTCCAACTTAAATGATTAAAATCCATATTGTTAGTTCTCACGTTTGTTTTACATCACCATTAACCTTTAATAAACCCTCTTGGTGAACAGGAAGATAATGTCATTAATTTTCTTCTGAGTTAGTGAGACTCTAGATTCATATTATATTTGGTGCAAATATGTGTCTGGGTAGTAGTCTGTATCCTCTCTCTCTCTCTCTCTCTTTGTTGTGGCTACATAAAAGTAAAATGTATATGTTAGAGCGCGCAGAACGCAAAGGCTTACATAAACCCCCCAATTGAGCTATGACCTCGGCATCTCATGTGTAAAAGAGGCTTAATTGTTGTGGATATCTGTTATTTTTCTTACATGTCAAAAGGGTTGTAAGCACTCAAACTACCTACAGTGCAGTTACCTTATACTGCTCTAATGCGCTCATCTGCAGCACAAATAATGACTTTGCTCTGGAGATCCAGTGTCATAAACTTTTATAGTTATACCACAGCTATAGCAAGCATAGAACAATTTAAAACAATTTATTTGGTTTGCCCTAATCAAAATAATTATTTTTTAATTTCACAAATTTTTCCCTGAGTACTCCTGCACACCGCTATTATATCATATCCATTTCCATAATGTTGTGACTACTACAAAATATTAGACTCGAATTACGGTATCACTGGCAAGAAAGCGGAAACCCATTAAACGATACAGTGCAGTGTAGCATTCACTGGCACGGGATGGGACAAAAGAGCCGTGTGGAGGATAGGGAAGCTTTAGTGCAGAATTCCTGGAGTTGCCTTGTCAGTACATTTAATGAATGGACATTCTATGCAAACAGGAGTTTGTACAGACCATTGTAATTATGGAGCCTTGGGGGAGTCGTCCTTCTTGTGCAGGTTCATTTGCCACATTAATAAGGGGATTAGTAGTACGTACGGGGGCTGATGGCAGCAGGAGAAGTTTGAGAAGATTAATGAACTATGACAATGTTGCACCTGAGGGGAAAAGTCTGTTGCAATATCTTCTGAGTTGTGCTGACACAGAGCTTGGCGGCATGAAAGAGAAAGATGGAGAGAGGCCAGTGACTGAATGTACATCCTTCTCCTCGGCTATCCCGTCACTCACAGAAATCTCTTCAGGATATTGCGATTATGATCTTTTTATTTGCCCGTAACACTTATGACTTAAGTAGTTTGTGTGGGTTTAATACTGTTTTCTTTCACAGAGGTATTCACAGAGTATTGCTTTTGTCTATGTGGGTAAATAAATTATTACATGTAAACAAGCTAAATAAGTATAGGAGGTAATTATAGTTGACGTCTGTGAGTATACTCTGTGGTATATTGCTGTTAATGTCAGTTTGATTGCACAACCGAAGAGAAGCAAGAGGAATTACATGACGTTAACGCATCTGTGTCTCTTATTGAGTGGAAAGTTGTAGATATGAACCTAAACAAACCTCCTCATAACAACTGAAGCTATGAGGAGATAGTAAGCCAATAAGTCTGTGAGTGAAATTTCTATCAAAGCTTTAGGGCTCTTTACCACAAAGAACATTGTGTTTCTTTAAAAAAAAAAAAAAAAAACCTTGTCATGTCCTCCATGTCTAGGTGGGTAAAAGGAAATGAAATGGATTGTGGGCTATACTAAGGTAGTGGGTGTGAGTACCACAGAGTAGATTATTGCCCCAAGGGGGATCCAGTTTTGTCTGCTCAAAACAACAAAATAAATCAAAGCTCCCTGTTGTTACACTGGCTGAACTGTGGAGATCATTTATATGTTTTTTTTTATTATTATTATTTTTCCTTTGTTGAGAAAAATGAAATGCTACAGATTTTTTTTTTTTTTTTTTTGGTTGTTTATAACTGCCAGCGGCAGGTCTGCTGTAACACAGATGATGGCAAATTACCAGGAATTAAATTATCCTTTTTTGTTTATCTTTTATCAATTTTAATTTCTGTCACAACAGTTTTCATAAAAGTGTGGAGATGGTTCCTCTCATTAGTGATTTTTGAACATACTGTATCAGTTGCAGCCAAATTCAGTAATGACATTTTGTCACATAGCAAAATGAGTGTATGTGCGTGCGTGTGCATATGTGATTCCCCTCCCTATTACTATTGTAATTTTTGTTATGGTTTGGTTTGGTTTGTCCATCACTGTCAGCTGGCAGCCCATTCATCTGGAAAGTCAGCATCATCCATGTATGCCATTTCCCAAAGCAAATTGATTGATGATAGATCCTCAGGGGGCTGCTTTGTGAAATAATTGTTTTGCATGCACAGAAACTGAACTTATTGTGGCTTTTGTAGCAGCTGCCATTACTTAATTCATCTCCATGTTTTTAACTAATCCACAAAACACTTGTCCCATGTTTCTAAGACACTCAATCAATTTGACATACTAGATTTCAAATAATGCCTCGTATTTTTTAACACTGCATGACAAGAAGAAGAAGAAGAAAAAAAAAGACTAACTGCAGCTTAAAACACTTAAGGTATCAGCAACTCATTCGGATTCTAATTGTTAAGATTTTATCCTTAAAAAAATAATAACAAACAGAGTAGAGGGTGGAAGAAAATGTTTCTTGACTGCTCGCTTGTCTACAAGAAAAAAAATTAAGATTACAAGTTATGATGCTACTACATTGTTTGATTGCCCCCCCCACACCCCACCCACCCATCTCTCCTTTCCACACCTCACTTGGACCCTCCACCCACTCCTTACCTCCCCCCCTCCTCTCCAGCCCGCCCCTCTCACCCATGTTTTATCGGGGTCAATGCCGTTACATGCAAGGTTAGATCACCAAGGGTGTGCTCACCTTTGCGCCCTGATCATTTGTGACAGATGAGGGGGCTTTGTGCTCGGCGCAAAGCCCCACTTTCTCCTTGTTACCGTCCTCTCCCCTTTAATCATTAGACTCCTCAAATTAAGGGGAGGGCGGGGTGTAAAAGATGGGCAAAGCGGTGCTGTATGTCCTGACACGACAAACCCAGAGGGAGACACATCCTTGTCACGGGGGTTGTTGCGTCAAGTGACACACAGGCCGCTGCCCTGTCACTAGCGTGTGCCAGTGTCTAGACTAATAGACGTGATAATGGCATTGCCAGCCAAAGCCCCCCGCCCCCCGCCCCCCTCCCAAGCAAAGAGCCACACTTGACTTGAAATGTGACTGCCATTGACTGCTTTGCCACTGGGCTCCATAGCTCACAAAGACTGTGTAAACTCCATCAATGTAAATTTTTATTGTATATATATATGATGTTTCATGTAAATTGAACTCCTGGTAATCTTGCCTAATGTGCTGTGTTATACAATAATGGACTTGTTTTATTTTTGGTTTTATTTATTTCTCCCGCTCCCTATTTTTTCCTTTTTTTTTTTTTTTTCATTGCTGGATATACAGTAATTACATCTGAAATAAACTTTGCCAGTTATTAAGTAACCTGCAACTCCTATTCCTCTGTTTGATAAAAGCTTTATTTGAACAGTGCTATTCCACCTTTATAATTTCATAATAAATGTTTCAAAGAGATCATTCTTTCTTGTTTTTACTTCCTCCATTTGTCCTCCTTGTGGTACGGTGTTATTAGGCACAAGCTGTCAGAGTGCTCAGTGAATTAATATGGTTATGTATTTGTCAGCTGCAACATGTGAATTAGTCCTAAGCAGTGCATCAGAGCAGCATCTGCCCATGACCGAATGCTTTACCTGATTATTATGCCATTCTGTATGATTTCAAAAAAAAAAAAAAAAAAAAAAACACTTTGACGGAATCCATTCTTGCAAATGAAGCGCACAGAGTCTATGACATCTCCGCTCATGTAATACCACTAATTTTACAATGCAGCTGTTTCCCAATCCTGTTCTGCAAGTTTTTGGACCATCTTTACTCTTGCATCCCTGATCCAATTAATAGCTATGCAGTTCTGTTAGCCCTGTTCAGGTAGATCAGTTTCTGCCGCTCAGCCAATCAGCATTAAGCTTTTAATTGGATCAGATGTGCAAGAGTGGAGCTGGAACAAAAATTTGCAGGACAGGGGGATTTGAGGACAGGTAGTGGGATGTGACAGAGTCTGCACTGTGGAGTTGGAATATCAATAATATCAGGATCCTAACTAACATTAAGAATAATATAAAATCACACCAGTTTAAATTCCCTAAACCACACTGTCATTATCATCCTCATCATCATCATAATATACAGTGGCACACACACCTTATTTCACTCTTTGTTGGTACATACAGTATGTCACATGACAAGAAACATTGTCATAACAGTGTTTATCTTCGGTTCCAGCGAGGATGACCTTTTGTAATGACACCTTCAGTAATTAGTCTTTAGCTACCCTCTGGTATAAGCAGCATAGATATGTCACCTCTGAGCTGGTTTCTGCAGAAAAAAAAAATGGAGAGAGGAAGTGTGGATTTCAAAATGCCACGCCAACACATCTATGGAAAGTAGGCCTAACTCTACTTAATCTGTCCACTCCATTTGAAAGCCAGAAGCAGAGCTTAGTCTGCATTTGAGCGAGGAAGGGGGGAAAGAGGATAAATAAATAAATATAGGCTTTAAAGTTTGACCTCATCTATACGGTCACTTTCAAAAAGCAGCGTGCTCTCACTGACTGGAATTTGAAACCTGACTTCTGACCTGAAGTATAATCATATTGCCTATCCTTTGAAGAAGAAAGAAAAAAAAAAGAAGGGCAGTGCTTGTAGCATCTCTAAGCGAGTTTTAGCAGGATATGCTGTCAGTGTCTCCCAATCTCACACAGCCAGGGTTCCAAATTTTGTGAAATCCATGCGGGGTGCGAAGATTTCAGATAACATGAGCCTTTGACAATTCTATTATTGAATTTGGCAAATTTATCATGGCATTTTCTATTTTCTGCCGTTGCACAGCCCACAGTTGCAGGCAGACGGGCAGTGTTAGATGTGTTTTCAGATGTGACCATGATATGTATAATCTGGACAGTGGGAGAATTAAAACAGTCAGACCAGTCATGTGCAAAATATTCAGGCCTAAGAGGAAATAAGGAAATGATCAAATATGAGAAATAAATTCTTGTTTTACATAAGGTTTAGTTCAGGGCTACTGTAAACAAGAGCAATAGTAAATGTCATTCTATTACCGCATCTACTGTTTATTAAGTCAAAGTGTTGTGCAAACAGGTAATGGGATCCTGCAAAGGCACATTCAGGAATATATCTAAGGTATGCATATACCTCGAAATTGCATCATTAAACCATGTCACTATTCTTAGTGACAATTTTGTATCACATTTGCATTAACATATTTACAAAGAGGATGCTTATCATTTTTAAATTATCCAAGTAGCATCATGAGACGTTTCTGACTAAAACTATTTCAGCCCGGCCCTCTGATGCACATTAAAAAGATTTAGTGTGAATGAATGATGTTTTTCTTAGCTGACTTGAGTCTTGATAATACTTTATAAGACATGCTAACAGTCTGGCTACATTTTCTACATCCGCCCTTGATACTGGAACGGGTTGATAGATGCTTCTTGAACATGCAGCAATGGCTGCAAGCTTCGCTAAATTAGTCACACGCCTGATGTCATTACACTGAATTAAAATCTGGATCTGTCAGATAGTTGAAGAGGGTGCAACAGTGTGCACATTGCAAAGTAGTCTCCGCCACTGACACTGTATATGATGCTTGTGTCATATTTCCCTCTAGTGACAATGTGGTTTAGTCCCACTGACACACTTTTCTTCTAGTGTCATCTTTCCTCAACCAGGAAGTAGTCACTCATATTTCACCTTTTGGGATGAAAGATGAGAGCAAAATTATACAAATATGCCTCAGTGTATCTGACGTTGCTGCCAGAGAAAAGAGATAAATATATATTTTTCACCCCATATTAGAATTAAGAGAGCATTGCGGTATTGCCATAATGATGCAGAAAGTGCAAGGCTCACCAGGAGTGTAAATGTATGGATGATCATATATGTACATGACTTTTGATTGAAAGGACAGAGCAGCCGTCACACTCCTGGGAACCAGAGCCAATAGTTACGTTTCTATCGTTCTTTTGTCCTGCTAGACAGCGAGATGCGTACATATCTAGCAAGCGAGAGAGAGAGAGAGAGAGAGAGAGAGAGAGAGAGAGAAATAGAAATAGAAATAGGGAGAAAGATAGAGAACAGTGAAATATCATCGAGTCGCTTCTCCTATACGACGATTGGACTGAGGATGGAAATTTAACTGGCACTTGATGGACTGCTTTGTGGCTGAGCCTTTTAGCAAGATAAACGTGATGTTAAGATATGGTACCCTTAGGACTTGGTGTCCGCTTCCACAGGAATTCTCACATGAGGCACATTATACTTAGAAGAAAGGCGCAAATATGATTTTATGGGGATTTTAAAGGATTTATATTTAAGCACAGGGCAATAAACAATGTTTAAATACAAAAGGAAAATTCACCATACAGTGGAATTCTTTATATTATATTCTTTATATGCAGGATTTTGTCTGCCCAAGCCGCTCACTCACAAAACTAGAATCCAGTGAGCTTATAATTGACCGTGTTGCTCTGGAAATGAATGAGACACAGGCTGTGCACTTTTAAAATATTTGAACATTAAGGCTATAACCAAGCCATTTTTTTTTCATTCTGTACTAGTAGCTGCTACAAGCTCAAAATATAACCTGCACAGATACTGTTTAGGCTCATATTTACTGTCAATAAAGTAATTCCAGGAAGTCACGGTTGATGATGCTCTGGCTGTGTTGTTATTACCAATGGGAAAAGTTTGATCATTCAGATTGAACTGTGCAAATTCGGAGGAATTTAGTTATGAATTATTTTTCGCGGTAAACTGGAAAATGAACATCGATTAATCGGTTTCAAGACTAATTAAATATTGCCTTAAATCTGTACCACGCCATTAACAGATTTTCTTCATTACAAAAAGAAAAAAAAAAAAAAAAGAGAGAGAGAGAGAGCAACAGAACTGAGCTTGGATACCAGATGATTTTCCCTGGCAGGGAGCACAATAAGTGGTATGAGTGAATTAGCAGACATATAATGCTCTTCAGGGAGCTAATTAGATGAGAAGCTGTGATGTATGGGTGTTGGAAGGATGTGTGTCATCCCACTCCTGTTCAATGTATAGACTGCAGATTTGTATTGATTGTATGCTTTGTCTTGTGCCGCGGGCATCAGCACTCCACTGTGTTAGCTGTGTGCCTTGCCTTTGTCTGGGTGTTGCAGTGAGTTGAGCAGATAAGGGTTGTGATAAATCTGCCTGAGAATAAGCTGTCATAGAGGTGCCGCACATGGGAATATTTAACGCAAACATAAAATATGGCTTGTCTGTTGTTTTATCGTTGGGGTTATAAGAGATGGCAGGGTTTTAAAATACTCTCACCTCCTTATTTTTGCACTTTCTATCTCTGCAGCCCTCGCATGCACACAGAACCTTACAGCCCTACTCATCTTTGTTATGGCCACGGAGCGGGCAAAAAAAAAAAAAAAAGAAAGAAAAAGAAAAAAAAAGAAAAGAAAAAGAAAGCAGAAAAAAAGGAAAGAGAGAGATGCTTTGCACGGAATGGTGAACTAGCACCTTATCGCCACTCAGTAATATGCAGAGGTGTAAAACATTTGGCTAGCTTATTTAGATGAAATGATTTAGTCCTGGTTGTGCAGAGTTAGCGAGGGCTCAGTCAGGTAGTTTGTGGGAAAGAAGAGGGAGGAGGTGAAAATTGGTTTCCCCTATCTTACAGCACACATAGAGCCCCAGCCCAGTTTCCTCTCTCTCCACAGACTTCTCTGTGGCGATAACGTGCCCTGATAATGGATATATGCACCCAGATTTATTTTCTATTTCCTGCCACAACTCCTTTTCCAGTAAACTTCTTTTTTTAATGTATGAGCTTTGTGGTTACTTTCACTTGTGACATTCAGACGTCAGAGCTCCAGTGCCTGAAGAGGAGAAAAAGCAACATATACACGCAGAGGAGGGTAACATTTCCTATGCATCTAGTGGAGTTACAGGAAGAATGGGGGGAAAATCTACCCATTTCCTTGGCTCCTCTGCCTTAATCTTGTGCGATTTATCACCACTTAGCATCATGGTAACAGAGTTATAGAGGATACAGTGATCCAATTCATGCCAAAAGATTCATGTTTGTCATGTGCAATGCAACATACAATGCATTTGTTGTCAAATTAGACTTATTAGAGCTTTGGTGGAGCCCTATCTGTCCATCAACATTTTGAAAGAGGGAATAACAGCATGAGCACTGCACTGCTGTAAAACATGGCACTAGGTGGCTCAGGAGCGAGTGGATAAAACACCACTGCCCCCCGTTTGCCCCTATTTCCCCGTTCCCCTCTAATCTTTAAAAAGCCGTGGCCCCGCCTGTCATGTGACATGTGACCCCCTCTACATGGTTGGTGGGGTGTTCCAGTGTCCCAGAAACCAGCCCCAGCTCTGTCCAAGTAACAAAGAGGTTCCTTCACAGCCGCACACTCCGGACCACGGTAGCCCCAGGCCATACATCACATGGAATCCCGCATGAATGGTGCATGTGTGTGTCTCTTAAGTGTGTGCTTGCGTATGTACGCGTGCGTGTGTGCGTGCGCGTGTATGCACATGAATGTGTCGCTCATAGGACTCCTATTCCCCCGACACTCATAAGCCAACACTGCTCTCAGCTGTTGAGATCAGTGGCTGCCTTGTTCTGGTCCATATCTTCGCAGTAGGAAGGATGTGTGTGTCCACTTATTAATAGCCCAGCCTCTGGGAGGATATTCATAACCGGAGCAGGGCGGAGGGGATTTAATGGAACACACTAGTCAGATTGGACTGATGAATATCTAAGATGTGCATATTCTTTGATCCTCTGTTTACTTTGTGATTAGGGAGACACAGTTGGGAGCCATGCATTTCCCGTGGATAGATAAGGTCATTCTGTGGTCTCGTAATGGACATGCATTTTCACATGTGGTCATAATGCTTGCTATATGTTATCACAAAGCCATGGTAAATCATGGATAAAAGTTTGTTAATTTGCTTTATTTTTTTTACAGAATCACTCTCTAAACTCAGGCAACTCTTGCAATTTACATACTTTTATGGCTGTTTTATGATCTGTTATGCATCTGTTTTCAGTATATGCTTGGACACTCTTTTAAAAGGCAATTTAGCTTGAGGGGAGTGGCAGTCCATGTCATCGAAGATCTGTTAACTATATTTATCACAAGGACCTCTTTATCAAGTTGTTCCTCCAAAGCATTGCCATTTATACATATACACTTTTTAAAGATATGGTTTGGGGCATTTCTGCTGTATTAGACAATTACAGTGGAGAGGGACAATAAATACCGCGCAGAGAGAGGGGATGACATGCAGCAAAAGGTCTGGGCCAGTTCAGTCCGAGGCCTTTGCAGCTCAGGCTTAGTGTTGTGTGGTATGCACTCGCCATGCCACGAGGGCGCCCCCATCACAAAATAATTTTGTCTGATTTCCAGGACAATTTTACACATGTAATATATTGATATAAAGAAAGTATTGCTAATCAACAAATATTTTATCATTTTAACAAACTTAATGATACATGTTTTTATTGTGACATCATAGTTATTTGCAGACCTCCTCGGATAGCTAATCAATTTCGGAGAAGAGAGCAGCATTTGGTATCACAGTTTACTATTCTGCACATGGATGCCTGGGTCACAAGAAGGAATCCTTTCTTCTTTGTGTGTGTGTTTGTGGGTGGGTGGGGAGGCGGTGTGGGGGGAGAGCTGGAGGTGAAGGGGGGGGCACAGCCTTAATTAAATAATTGACTGGAAAAACTATATCTTGCCAGCAAATACTCTGACATATTAAAAAAAATTTGGAACTCATTGACTTGGAAAACAAGTCAAATTGTCAATGAACCCTGAAGCTAAAAAGAAATGGCAACATGTTTTTGCTAATTAGATGAAGGTTTCCTCCATCATTCCTCATTGGGTAGATGATGATAACGCACAGGTTTGTATTTAGTTTTTCAATTCCTTAGGCTTTACCAAATGCCAGCTCTAATTTTCAATGAGGATCTGGCCTTGAAGGCCCTAGTAATATCAAGCACAAACAATCAATCCCGGCCAATCTCTTGAGGCCTTAATGGACTTGGAAAGAATATTAAGAGGTTTTGTCTGCAGAGAAGCTTTCTGCCACAGCAGTCGTCCCTCAGCTAATTTGTGTTTGTGTGCCAAGGGAGGCCACACACTGGGACCGCTGTAACAGGCTCTCAGTCCTACTTTCGAAGGGATACTGCCATGCCAATATGCACCCACACATACACAGGCACACACACACATGCATGCACAAATGCACACATAAAGGGGGTGAGGGATGGGGGGGGGGGGGGGGGGGGGGGGGGGGGTGGGGGGGGGGCGCATTTACAAAATCAATCAGGAGTATTATAGGAGCATTGATCTCAATACGGTTTTTCACTATTGACAGAAGGACACCAATGATTTTGGTCTGTTGTGCATTGGTATTAATGTTGGGTTTCTGTGACAAAGAAGGGATTTTCTGTAATGCTCATGATTTGGGTGTGTGTGAGTGTGCATGTATGTGTGTGTGCACAAGAGAAAGCAAGCGAGAGAGCGAGAGGGTGGTATTTTGGGATGCCAGGCTGAATGTGGGGTAACCATGAAAATGTGGGACCAGTGCCCGATCCTTGGGTGGCACTCTGTTCGTAAATCTGCCTGTTGTTGCTACGCACTGCTAACGAGAGCAAACACCACCTTAGAGGAGTCATCGGATTTTAGACCAAGAATTCCTGTTTAGCATTGAAAAGATGGAAAAAAAAACTGCATAGGGAAATCTAATTAAAATGGGCCACTGTGGTCCTCCCATCCTAGTTATTAGGTTTTAGGGAGAGTGTCTGTGTGTGGTATTGGATGAGAGGCTTGGCTTAAGATTCTGACTTAATACTAGCCTGACATTTGTTTTTCCTTCCCCTGTTCTTCTCTATCTGTCAGTATTCATTTTCTCTCTCAGCTTGAGTGCAGGGAAGAGAGCACAGGCTACCTCAGAGACAAGCTTCTCTTTACTTATGAGTATTTTTGCCGTCCGATGAGGCAGAATAAGCCTCCTGCCAACGTTTCATTTTAATTTTTTTTTTTCTCTCCTTGCCCTTGTTTTCTGTCTCCCTCTCTCTGGCTTTCTCTTCCTTGATTTCCAATTTTCACATACACATTTCTTTCTGCATTTCTTCCAGGCCACTTGACTCATCCCATTCTTCTCCTCATTCCTCCATCATCTGTTTTACATCCACACTCCATTCCTTGCTAAATATTTCTCCGTCTGTTTCCTCTTCTCATTTATTTCTCAATTTTCATCGCTCATCGGCACGCTCCCCCTTTGCTTTCACCTCGCCTCTTTCTCCTTCCCAGGTTGTTGGAGGGCAGCATTTTTTTTCCTATATCCAGCAATCCAATTCAACTGTTTTCCATATTTGTTTTTCCTTTTCAAAAAAAAAAAAAAAAAAAATACCCTGCACAGTGTGATATTCACCTATCTGATTTTACCCACCTGGGCATTCCTTCTAAGTGGCTACATAGCTGAATGCCAATTCAGAGTTTAACCTCGGGAGAGAAAGGCTATTGCCAGAGAGGCAGATGGTCAGAGGAGGAGGCAAAAGATGCTGGGAAATTCATCCCTTAACCTCTAAAGCCCACTCTGTCATTCTCTCCATGCTCTCATTCTCCTTTTCTGCATGTGCATGAGTGAGAGAGAGAGGGAGAAAGAGCGAGGGAGAGAGAGCGAGGGAGAGAGAGAGAGAGAGAGAGAGAGAGAGAGAGAGAGAGAGTTGTTCAAAAATGGGGAGGGATGGGAAAACAAGAGAGGCATGGAGGGTATGTGGGTGTCTTCACAGGGTGGCAGGAGCTCAGCGGCGCGATACTCCACCCTGTGTGTTCAGAACCTACTTCATAACCTACCTGCATATTTTAAAATCCTCATCCAGAACTGCTTGTCAGTCTTCCGCTGCTTTCTGCCATCACTCGCACCAATTTTCTGCCTCATTGTCATTCATGCGCGGTCTGTGTGTGTGGCTAACCTCCCGGTATTCAGGCTATTTCAGCTGAGCTACTTCAATGTCCGTGTGACACTCAGCGTATTCTGTTCTATCTTTTGTATTATCGCTATTGCCTTGGTGATTCACTCTTCTGTCTGAAATGCGACAGAACTTCTTCACTCGGCTCAAAGCTTACACAGCCCCTAAACTACAGAGACTGGGACAATAAAGCCACTCTTGAGGTCTGACACTGGCGATTGCTAAATTGCTTTCTTCCCTTTTGTTTTTTGGCCGGAAGCTGTCCTCATAGGACTGCTCTCAGAAATTCTGTGGAGACAGCCCCTCCGCTTCAGTCATGAAAAGCTACACCAATAGGAATTTTACCTCTTTCAGTCCCCTATTTGTCAGTGTATTTTCCCTGATTCATTGATCTCTTACACAATCAGCCCTAAACACACACAGTATACCACAGCATAATTCTGCTACAGCCTACACATTTTCTTCTCATTAACATCTGTTTCTAGTTAGCTGCTGTGATGGCGTTTTTTTGTGTGTGGGCTTAATACACTGTTTTAATGTCTATTGTTTAGGTAATTGTAGATTTAGGCAGGGAAACTGTGATTATAAAAGGACACAAGACACTCTGTCAGTTTTCAATGGGAAATTTTGCAGCCCAGAGCAGCCCAGGCAAGACAACTGTGTGCCTGCTTGACGCCATGGAAAATATCGAATGTATTTGTAATCCCAACCAGATGTATTTGAAATCCTTAGAAAAATTCTGTGGTTATTAATAATTGCTTTTTATGTTTATTCAGCAAAAAAGTTCAATAAACTACTGAAAATGGCTCGAAAACACCTCTACTTTCTTGCCCTCATTGAGTATGTGAGGCTTTATTAATATGCAAATTTACAATATCTCCCAGAGAAACCAGCTCTACCTTCCCCCAGGTAAAGTAGCTATTAAACACTACTTCTTGCCGTGGTGGCAACAGGCAACATTGTAGAAATACAGCCGTACATGTTTGAGCCTCAGTCACTCTGATTCGGAATAAGGGCGAAGTGTGTATCAAAATTGTTAATGTGTCGGAATGCTAACTTTACTTCTCGCACTGCAACGTTAGGCTGATGGAGTGGTGCGCTGTCTTCCGCGGTTCTCCAGTTAATTAATCCAATTAATTTCACATCTACCAGTTCTAAAGGGATATAAAACCTTAATATTTTTCCATTCCCTATCGCAGTATATCCCCAGTGCACATGACACTTTGACTCCACCCTCTTGAGTCAACTGCGGAGGTCTGACTCATGATTTGAGTCGTCGACTTCCCAAGCCAAAATGCTCAACTGTGCTAGTTTTAGTGTCATCTTATATTACTCTCTAATTTGCATATCTTTGCATAGTAATCTTTGATAGGTTCTACTCATTTGTGATGTCCCAAATTGTGCTTGTATGTGCACGTTACAATGAATTTAGAGACAGAAGGACAAGCTTCTTCCCTTCGGAGGTGGAAGAAAATATGTTTTGAATGGAGAGGATCTTTAAAACTATTTCTATAGACTACATGCCTGTCACGACCATTTACAGTTAACATGGCAACGCAGCCCAGTCTCATGGCAGTTCATGAAGTACTCGCAAAATGTAATGAATAGATTTGTGTACATGGAATATATCCATTTCTTTGGTGACAGTCACCATGACTTTCAAAGCGAATGTATTTCAGTTGTAAGTATGTTTTGTGTCTGCACCACAAATCAAGAGACAGTATTAAGAGCGAAAGGCTGGTGGGGTGGAGGACGGGTCAGTCAACACGACTGTGTTCGTTTACCATCATGAAACATTTTGCAACATTTTCCATGACCTTTTTCTAACCTTAACCGTGATGACAAACCTTTTCCGGCCCTTAACCAATTGGTTTTGTTGGCTAAAGCAAAAAAGTGGCTAAAGGTAATATAAGCTAAGATTACTGTCACGAAAGAAAAGTGCAATCTCTGTCTCTTGTTCAAAAAAAAAAAAAAAAAAAAAATTCAAGTTCATGGACCATTTGCGCAAGGAAATTAAAATAAATTCAGTAATTTAAAAAAAAAGTGACCGTAGACACAATTCTGTTGATTAAATTCTGTGGCTGTTGCACAAACTGCTGTGAGACTGGGTTGGACAGCGACAAAGACCACCATAAAGCAGAATGTCTTCATGATGCTGTTTCTGAGGGCTGTGG
Organism: Myripristis murdjan; assembly: GCF_902150065.1. Taxonomy (NCBI): domain Eukaryota; kingdom Metazoa; phylum Chordata; class Actinopteri; order Holocentriformes; family Holocentridae; genus Myripristis; species Myripristis murdjan. Next base: position 11,584,561 of record NC_043982.1, read on the forward strand.
ATGGTGCATGCATGTAAGACTCGGTGAGGGAAAAGTACTGTTTTTCTGCAGCACTGACGTCCTTTAAGAACAGCTTTTATCATTCCAAGTTGTATACAATTTGACAGTGTCCCTAAATATGGCAAACATATGACAATACATACATCAGATAAAGGCAGCTCCTCATTCGAAGAGACAGGGCTCTGGTCTTGTTGTTTCAAAGATGGCACCCGAGTGCTGAGTCTCCTTTTATAATCACTGTGTCTCTGGCTTAGGTTTTCATCCCTAGTTTTTTTTTTTTTTTTTTTTTGTCTTTTTTTTTGTCTTTTTATGCATACAAACCTGTAAATGTTCCATTGTTTGTAAAATCCTTCTGCTGTACATATAACTTTTAAAATATCTGATACAAATATTATTTTAAAGTTGTATTGCACACATTGTTTTATTAAGTACCTGCTGTGCCATGTCACAATGAGGAGCATTTTCTTCCAGTTCCTGCCCTTCAAAATGAAGCTTCAATTAATAGAAGTGAGTAAAGGCTTATTCACACCAAGGGCCCTATCTTGTGCCATCCGCTATCCGCTGCCACTACCCGCTACCCGCAAATTGCGGATTTAGGAACTTCCGCTATCCCTAAACGGTATCTTGCGCCCACGTTACCCGCTATCCATCCTGCACCTGGAGGTGTGTCCGTGGGCGTGTTTCATGCGCTTTAGCGGATAGCTAAATCTGCTTTCCCTAAAGTTTGGGCTGTTACGAGAGCGCGTCCAGGTGGCTTCAATGCGCGCCCCGACGGAGCCTCACCACGCACACGGTCGGACTGATACCGGGACGCCGCCGGAATGGACTGAGTAAAGACTGTTTTAATTGGACACTTACGCCAGCACGTTTTATTGTTTTATCATAAGCCAGCAGCTGTGCTATATTTTTATTTTTAATATTTTATTTGCCCAGTCTACCTTGTCAATAAATTAGTTTACGCATAGTTCCACCTCTGCCTCTTGTGTGTGTGTGGTGTGACCCGGGGATTTTACTCAATCAGTACAACCTTGTGACACGTCCACTTGGACACATGTGGCTCCACCTCCCGAATTATCTCGCCTATAATATAATATATAATATGTATATAAAGCCAACTTGCTTTAGCCTCAGTAGAAGCCCTGAGAAAATCTACCTCCCTCTCTCCATCGCGGGTTTAGGATTTAGGATTTAGGATAGAGCATCCTGCCCTTAAAGGCAATGGCACCTGGCACACTGATTGGTTTAACTGGCGTAACGGCCAAAACACGCCTATGCATAATATAGCGGGTAGCGCAGGTGTTTTACGGATAGCGGGAGGTGCACAAGATAGCAACTTTTACGGGGGAACGCCTCTTCCTAAATCCTAAATCCGCAAATAACGGGTTTAGGGAGTCTGGCGCAAGATAGGGCCCTAAGTCCCAATTTTGGCATGAAACAACATGCACATTAAAATGTTAAAATGAAACAATGCATTTCAATGAACTCCTTCACACAAAGGGCTCTAGTTTCGCAGACCAGGCGAGGCGGGGGCGTAGCGCAGATGCGTTTCGCCAACTGGGTGTGGCCAGGCGGATTTTCCAAGTTTGGCACGCCGTTCTCGGTGGCGCAAGTACTCCGCCATCCCTCCTACCGGCGCAAGGGAGGAGAGAAGGCGTGGAGTGGGTTTGACACAGCCGATTCACATGTAACCAATCAAATGAGCCCCTGTCCTTGCCTTTAAAATGCGCTGCGTGAAGGCGTAATGAAAGTTTACACAGCTGACATGGAGGTCTATTGCCGCAGGCGGAGCGGAGCTCAGGAGACAGGCGCGGAGCGGAGACCGGCGATCAGTGCGGACACGTCACCAAAACCTCACAGGCAGGCTTTCGGAATGTCAGGCACATGAACGATGCAATAAATACCGAAAAAAACACTATTCAATGCTACGATCACAATCAGCACATACATATATCTCCATATCAACTGTCCCGTCACAGCTGATGTCAGATCAAAGGAGATTGGCACCGTTTGTGCTGATTGTGAGGTTTTGGTGATGTGCGCCAGTCAGCCAAACTTCCACTGCGCCGGCTCCGCTCCGCCTTGCGCTGAAAGTAGACGTGGTTTCAGATGGCGAGCTTTTGGCGCACCTCAGCGAAGCCTTTTGGCACGAAACTGTCACTGCGCCAAGCCGAATCTGTCGGCACCTCCCCCCGCTGCGCCGCCACTCCCATCTCGGCGAACCTCCGCCTGCGAAACTTGGAGACTGTCCGCCTCTGCCGTTTCGCCGGTCGAAACTAGCTCTGCGCGGGGTTTGCCTCACTGCGCCACCCCGCGCTGCGCCAGGAAACTAGAGCCCAAAGTCTGAAATATCGCACAGCAGAGAACCCATGACTTTTTTTTTTTTTTGGAGTCCAGGTCACTTTTTTTTTTTTATCAGAATTCAAGATGAATGTGACGCTCTTGATATCCTTAGTCTTGGAGAATAGAGGACTATGTGATAAAAGCCGTAACAGCTACAAAGAAGGGGAACTAATATGACAGTCAGTTACTGACAAAATGGGAATCCATGCTGGTGAGTTTCTGTTGAAAGCTGCCAAATCACATCAACTTTACAGTGTAGTTTCTGTCTCAGGCTGCCTCTGTGTTTTCATTTAGGTATCCTAACTTTTTGTGAGAAAGATGAGAATTTGACACTGGACTCCGTGTAAGTAGTTTTATGGCAAAAAAAAAAAAAAAAAATCTTTGCAAATGATTTGAACTTACATGTTTATTTATTTATTTATTTATTTATTTATTTATTTATTTTTTAAATCCCTTTCTTCCTAAATCACCTTGTAACAATAGTTTCCTGATGATATGTTATTTTTCACAGGTCTGCATGTGATTAGTCACATTGTGCCACAAATAAACATGAACCACGTGAGTTTACACCCTCGGTGAGCACAACATTTCTGGACCTTACCACTGCAATACTTTTCCATTTGCCATTATTAAGGCCTGTCTTTGAGCTGTACTTATCTGCTCATATTCAACTCCAACAGAGCCTATATGGTTTCCACTAGACGCAGGACAGGATAACAGGATGAATGGCTCATTATAACCCTGCTGAGTGAAAATTAGGCCCTCTCGCTCTCAATAGTGATCTAGGCTCTTCTGCTCTGGACAGTCCTACAAATCCGTTGTCATGATAATAGACCTCTTCTCCACAAGTAGGGAGCCCATTTGCAGCTCTATAGATCTTGGTCAAGCTGAGAATATTTACGCACAAGGTTGTTCGAGTGGGTGTGTGTCTGTGTGTGCATGGGAAACAACTGTGTACGTGCGTCTGTGGCCATAGCTGTTGTGTGCATCTGCGTTGAAAACCTGCGTTACTGCGAGAGATGGGATCACTTCAGTGACAAAAGCGTGTGCCATTTCACAACAGTCAAGCTGCATTTAATTAAAATGCAAAGCAAAGTGGACTGCAGAGTTGGGTGTAATATTCTATCACCCCCTGGTGTTTTATGGTATTTGTATGTCTTGCAAAAGAAACATCAGGGGGGCAGTGCGTGGATTATGACCTTGGCGTTCTTCCTCAACAGAATTTCTATGGTTGTTAAAAGTTTTGGGCATGGCAATTTCATTTTCTTTAGCTGCTGTATATTTTCTAGGATTTCATGAAAAAGAGAAAAACAACATGACCAGTAGTGGAAGTGGTTTGCCAGCTCTCTTTGATCTCTCCACGTCAAGTCAGGTTTGGCATATCCTATCCCATCACAGTGTGCTTGCCAGTTGATCATGGGATGATTAGGAAAATAAAATAAAATAAATACACTGGGGTGAAAATACACCCATCATGTTTAACAGTCATCCAATCACACTCTCGAATCTCTCTCATTACTGTGACCAATTATCAAGTCAACACTAAATAATTTGCCATGTCAAAAAAATCCCACTTAAAAATAGACTACATGGCTCGCTACTGGGTGTAATTATTTACCGCACCATGATGTTGAAATCCTGCAAAATAATTCTGTGCAAATCCTACAAAATAAGCCCCTGCAAAATAATACCTCTGCATAATAAGTTGTATTTAACAGTAATTATTTAGAGACACAGTGAAAGGAATCAGGTCCAGGCATGATTAATTGCCCGTAAGGTTTGGTTTGGAATGAGGGGGGAAATGCACTTTGAGATACTTTTGGGCCTCTGAACTGTACAACAAGTAACCAAACTCAATATAAAGTATATATCACATTCTGCTCATTTATGCATAGGAAGCAAGAGAGATTTAAAAAATATATATATTCATAATATATGTGCATGTAAAGTTGAAGTGAAATAAATAAATAAAAAAAAAAGTAGCCTAAAACCTAACAAGTGTGACCTTTTATTTTGAGCAAGTTGGACAGATCGTAAGAATAACAGGCTAAATGGAATCACTAAAAAAAAAAAAAATAATCCTGTTTTTAACAGCTAAAATCTGAGAGAACAGACTGGAAACATGACACAAATTAAAAGTGCAGTGTGGTCTGTTTCTGCGTTGCTGTAGCATAGCATGACTAGTAAATATCAGCATTCTGCTGAACGGTACACAGTGACACAAACAACTCGCACTCTGGAGATTTCTGACTCTGAAACGCAGGAGCTGGCCGAGGCAATGTTGTTGTTGCAGTTTCAAGACCCTCCTGTGGTACACTCAACCCCCCGAAAGACTTGGCTCACAGTCACTGTCTTTTGCAAACTATGCAGCAATTTGTTAGCCTCGGAGCTAGGTAGAGTTAGACTGTCTGGATTGTTTTACTTTTTGTTTGTTGGTGCAGTCTTGTTAGCCTTCCAGCGAGCCAATACCAATACATATCCTGTAAATACGCCTTTATCGAATATGTTACCTGATTAGAGACATTTTCTATAGACCTTCCCATTAAATATTTTGTTTCTGTGACCCACATAGCTTGTGGAGAGAATGCCAGTCCAAGATTTATTGAAATATGTGTCAGTTTGTTTCTGCCTCGCCTGCTCTGCCTTCTAGGAACCTTCGAGTGGGGAAACCGAGGAGTATCCTGTCAGGAAGGATTTTCTGAGCGCCACACCCAGTTCTAATCAGCTGACACCCATTGCAGTTGAAAGTCAATTCACCACCAGCTGTCATATATGAAGACATGGATTTGGGCAAGAGTCTTTTCTTGCAATAACAGATTTTCTTAAACTTTTAATATACTGATTTTAATTTTTATTTATTCAAGTCTGCTACAGCATTATAGTCCCCACCCATATAAAACACAGCAGTAAATTCAAACACCACTCTTATTTTAAATGTTAACAAGATATTGACCATGCTTTTTCTAAAAATCCAACATGTACTATTGCTACAAATCAAAAAGCCCCAATATACTAACAAAGTGCATCATAAACTGCATTTAGTTGTTGTGCAACATATTTTTCTAATATAGCACAATATTATAACTTGCATTTTTAGTATGCCAGTCATTTTAAAGCTTTGTGATTGGCCATTGGTATTAGTATTGATATTAGAAAACAACTGTCCTTATTCTCTTCACTTCCCTCTCCTCTCTTCTTTTCCTCACTTGCCTTGAGTTACTGCCTTGTAGGAGAGAAGTGGGACACAGCGCTGGTCTAAAAAATGCAAATGTGTAGAATCAAAGCAAACTGGTAGGTAGCAGATATACTGTGTTCAAGCAGTGATTAAAACACAAACCTTGAGTCATAGATCATACTCAGTCGTGCCGTTTGGGGTGGGAACAACTGGGATTTGATAAGAATGGGAATGTGAGTCTCAAAAAGTCCAACTGAAGTAGCCTGTCTATACTTCTCAAAAATGCACCTGTGATCCACCGTCATTGGCCAGAGTCATGTTGGCCCACTGCACAAACAAGAGGAAAACATTTTCCATGCATCATCCATGCTCAAGTGCCAATATGTTCCACGTTGTTAATTCCAACAGTAAAATCAGTGTCCATCCATCCATCTATTTTCTATACTCACTCATCATGATCAAGGTAATGAGGGGGCTGGAGCCTATCCCAGCATGCATTTGGCAGCAAAGAAATCACCAGGACAGGTTGCCAGTGCATCACACGGCTAACACACATACACACAGTCACACCCACATACACACACACACATTCATGGATAAGTGCAATTTAAAGCATTCAGTTCACCTGCATGTTGTTGGGCTGTGGGAGTAAGGTAGAGCACCTGAATTCAAACCCATGCAGAAACACAGAAAACATGCAAACTCCACACAGACAGGACCCAGGGTTCAATTTTTAGTATATGTGTTTTTGAGCAATGTGATTTATTTATTTCTGTAATCAAATATTTTTCTACTCACAGGCCAGGAGATGGCAACTGCCACCCTTGATGACACATATGGAGTCATGTTTTATGAAGGATGTTTTTTTTGCCATCAAAGGAAAATAAGCATGAAACTGCTGGATTTTTAAATGAATTTTGCCACTAGTTTGTCCTCACAAAATACACTGCCTTATGAATTTATGAACTTGCTACCCGCATCGGTAAGTCAAAGAAAAATATTGTTTACTTTTAAAAATAGTCCATAGGGCTAAAACATCCACCAAACACACTGGTGAAGGGCTTTAATTCTCTTTGCAGATAGTGATTTTTCACTTAATTGACTTGATTGGTGCTAGTTTCTCCTTTTTTCCCCCAGGAAAAAGTGGCTCTCATGAGAAAAGGCTTGCAAAACCTGTTTCAAGGAATGATGCATTGTAGGTCTGTGAAAATGTAAAGGCCCAGATGTACTTGTGCGAAAACACAGCAGACACTAAATAAATCAATAAATAACTGAATGAATGAATAAATGAAGTAGACGAAACTTATTACCTTATTTCAGTAATAAAAGAAGGCCCAATAACTGTCAGTTTTGAATTACAGTAAAACATGACCACTTGTAGCTTCGTGATGTTTTGGCTGTGGACCAAAATCATCAACAAAAAGGTCTTGATTGCATTCATTTCTAATTACTGTTTGAAATAAAGAACCTTGTGCACATTTATGTCTGATATATATATATATATATATATATATATATACACAGTACAGGCCAAAAGTTTGGACACACCTTCTCATTCAATGCGTTTTCTTTATTTTCATGACTATTTACATTGTAGATTCTCACTGAAGGAATCAAAACTATGAATGAACACATGTGGAGTCATGTACTTAACAAAAAAAGGTGAAATAACTGAAAACATGTTTTATATTCTAGTTTCTTCAAAATAGCCACCCTTTGTTCTGATTACTGCTTTGCACACTCTTGGCATTCTCTCGATGAGCTTCAAGAGGTAGTCACCTGAAATGGTTTTCACTTCACAGGTGTGCCTTATCAGGGTTAATTAGTGGAATTTCTTGCTTTATCAATGGGGTTGGGACCATCAGTTGTGTTGTGCAGAAGTCAGGTTACTAAACAGCCGACAGCCCTATTGGACAACTGTTAAAATTCATATTATGGCAAGAACCAATCAGCTAACTAAAGAAAAATGAGTGGCCATCATTACTTTAAGAAATGAAGGTCAGTCAGTCCGGAAAATTGCAAAAACTTTAAATGTGTCCCCAAGTGGAGTCGCAAAAACCATCAAGCGCTACAACGAAACTGGCACACATGAGGACCGACCCAGGAAAGGAAGACCAAGAGTCACCTCTGCTTCTGAGGACAAGTTCATCCGAGTCACCAGCCTCAGAAATCGCAAGTTAACAGCAGCTCAGATCAGAGACCAGATAAATGCCACACAGAGTTCTAGCAGCAGACCCATCTCTAGAACAACTGTTAAGAGGAGACTGCGCCAATCAGGCCTTCATGGTCAAATAGCTGCTAGGAAACCACTGCTAAGGAGAGGCAACAAGCAGAAGAGATTTGTTCGGGCCAAGAAACACAAGGAATTAACATTAGACCAGTGGAAATCTGTGCTTTGGTCTAATGAGTCCAAATTTGAGATCTTTGGTTCCAACTGCCGTGTCTTTGTGAGACGCAGAAAAGGTGAACGGATGGATTCCACATGCCTGGTTCCCACTGTGAAGCATGGAGGAGGAAGTGTGATGGTGTGGGGGTGTTTTGCTGGTGACACTGTTGGGGATTTATTCAAAATTGAAGGCACACTGAACCAGCATGGCTGCCACAGCATCTGCAGCGACATGCCATCCCATCCGGTTTGCGTTTAGTTGGACGATCATTTATTTTTCAACAGGACAATGACCCTAAACACACCTCCAGGCTGTGTAAGGGCTATTTGACCAAGAAGGAGAGTGATGGAGTGCTGCGGCAGATGACCTGGCCTCCACAGTCACTGGACCTGAACCAAATCGAGATGGTTTGGGGTGAGCTAGACCGCAGAGTGAAGGCAAAGGGGCCAACAAGTGCTAAACACCTCTGGGAACTCCTTCAAGACTGTTGGAAAACCATTTCAGGTGACTACCTCTTGAAGCTCATCGAGAGAATGCCAAGAGTGTGCAAAGCAGTAATCAGAGCAAAGGGTGGCTATTTTGAAGAAACTAGAATAGAAAACATGTTTTCAGTTATTTCACCTTTTTTTGTTAAGTACATAACTCCACATGTGTTCATTCATAGTTTTGATTCCTTCAGTGAGAATCTACAATGTAAATAGTCATGAAAATAAAGAAAACGCATTGAATGAGAAGGTGTGTCCAAACTTTTGGCCTGTACTATATATATATATATATATATATATATATATATATATATATATATATATATATATATATAGTACTTTTATTGTTGTTTATGCTCTCGCATGTCCATCAATAAATAAATGCGTTAGTGCTTATTAGTTGGTTGGAAGATGTACACTACTTCTAAATATACACAAGTTCTGATGTTCATGCTCCTTTGCATGTCAACACATCTTTACATGTCAACACATCTTTGCATGTCATCACACTTATTTTTGTGCGAGTGCTGAGCTGGTGTTAGGCGCTGACCCAGCTTTAACGCTGGCAAGTTGCAAATTTCATCTGGCGTTTATTTGGGGATCTTTTTGCTTTCAAGGTCTAAACTGCACCTACAAGCCTGAGATGGGTAAAGTGGAGCAGCTGGGTGTGTTTGTTATGCATATTAACAGTGCAACGCAATTTTGGTACCACTCTGGCATTAAGTTTTGCTGTCGGCTTTGCCCATCGAAAGTGGGTCTTGGGTGCCCGCAGACCCTGGTGACACCTGCTAGAGCGTGTACCACATGGTGTTATTGCAGCGACCAGGATTCGATTCAGGCTCTGGCCCTTTGCTGCATCTCATCGCCCCTCTATCTCCCCCCTGTCTTTCCTGTCCATCTCTTCTGTCACTGTGCAATGAAGCAGAAATGCCCAAAAATAAAATGTAAAAAACATTACAAAAAAGTAGAAGAAGAAGAAGAAGAAGCTAGAAGCTAGAAAGAAGGTATTGGTGAAGGCACTGTGGGTACTGGCACACACCTCTCCAAAATCTTATGAACCCTTTCTTGAATGCTTGCTTTTTTCATGCTGACAGAAATTCTTCAAGCAGTAGAAATGTCAAAATGTCCCATCAAAAATATAAAAAAATAATATTTTAATTTGATGAAGGCAATCATACCAGTACAGCTAAGATAATTAGATTAAGGGCTGCTTCTTACCAGTGTGTGTCCTCTACAGCTCCCTGTTGGATGACTGCCAGCTTTCTCTTAAATTTCTATAGTTATTATAGTTCCACAGTTCTATAGTTAAATTTCTATGGCCAAATTTGTATAGTCTTCTGAAGGCAGCAGGGTCACTCTGTCATTCTGTCTAGTTTGAGTAAAGTGATATATATTTTCACACCACGTAGTTACACACACATCCTCCAATGCAAATACCTACATCACATTTTGCACAACCAGCATCAGGCTCTTGCTGAAGTATAGAGACGTCTTTGCTTTTGTACGCACCAAACTGGTTGGCTATAACTCAAAGTTTACACAGTGGAAAAAATCAGCAGTCGTCACTCCGCATCCTCAGCCAAAATCTCCAGGTTACTGGGGAGCAACATCTCCTTTCCAACAAATCTCCAGAAAACAGCACTCAAAACCTGGTGTTTCTATTTCCAATAGGAAAAAGCCCATGGCTGCGACTAACATGGTGTGGTAGTGCAGGGGCGTGGCTGTAAATCTGATAGTGGCAGGTGAGGAATAAAGTGTGTGTTTTTAAATAAACTCTCATCATTTCTCTTTGGAAACTGAAATAATGGGTTACCTCAGTAAGAATAATCACGGTGGAGTTGTCATTTTATACCTTCATGTAAACAGCCTAAAAGTCTGTATTGGTGTATCCACATTTATCCACATTTGCTGCACCACTCTGCATTTTAATGTAAATATTCTTGTAAGGAAAATCAATTACAACCAACAAAATAATGAAAATAAGGTTTATTATTCAAAAAAGTTTGACAGTAATAGGAGGCAGTAATACTACAGCCGACAGTAATATTACTTGGCAAAACTAAATGGGGCACTGGTGCAGCTGTGGGAATGAGAAGATTACTTTACAACCACTGACAACACGATAACAGATGACATGAAAAACACTGGGAATACAGTAAAAAAAAAAAAAAAAAATCCAATATTAACTTGATTTTCTTAAAAATTGGTATGGTTAATGGCTCATCCGACAGAGAACGAGAACACCGGCAGGTAGGGTGTTCAAAGGCTTTGCTTGTGGCAGCTATTACCTTGGTTGGCGTTATCTTTGCAGGTTCACAATTCAAAATAATTTTCTTTGCCTGTTTTCACATCACTAAATACCTTGTGCATGCCGGGCCAATTGAGCCTGCACTCCTTTTTGCACTGTGCTACTTATTGTGCCCATGTTAGCTGGTGACAGTCGGAATTAGCATTTTTGTTTCCCACTTGCATAAGTCCTGAGAATTTTCATGGTTTTAGTCACTTATCTTCTTGGAGAGGTATGAAGAGGGGCATTGTCTGTGACAGCTTTTACAGAGAAAACCCAGTGATTTGTGTTTCTCCATGAAAGCCCACTATGGCTGTTAGGCTTGTTTAACTACGAGCTGAGTTCATGTTTACCAGCTGATAATTTCATAATTTGGCAGTGCCTGAAATAAACTTTTTGGCTGAGCTGCCAAGTATGGAGCCCCTAAAGGGACATGGGGTAGAAGCAAAATAGATGGGGGGGAGAAAAAAAAATGTGGCAGGAAGAAAATAAATAGATACTTTTGCATTCCCTCGTACGCCTTGTGCATTTTCTTCAGGAAACATTTCTGTTCTGTCACAAAACATTTGCCTTCACTCCCAGAACTTTTGTGTTCTCCCGTAAAATGCTTGCATTCTCTTGAGAAACTTTTGTCGTGCGTACATGCGGAAATGTTAAAGTACTTCCGGCACAAATGCTGCAATCGCTGACAAACATATTTCAGAAGGGTAACAGTCGGGGAAGCATTCACAGTTGTTACATTAATGGACTAGTGCACTGAATAACTTAACATAATTACCTCTGTGTAAATGGGCCCAGGATTGTTGTTTACCAAATATTGCGCATGAAACAATGACCCGCAGCTACTATGACATTTGACCCCCATCCCTAAAAGTTTCTTGAGAAAATGCAAATGTTTCTCCGAATGCCAAGGTTTTGCCTCAGAATGCTTAAGTATTTTTTTTTTCTTGCTTGTATTTTTAAGTTTTTTTTTTATTCTTCCTGATCTATATTTTTCCCCTTATATGTCCAGTTAGGGGCTCCATAGCCATGAAGAAGAAACTTCCTCCCAAGAAATATTTCCAGAAAAATATGTCACCCTACCCACTTTTAATGCTATTTCATGCATAGAATCATGTTCTGTTTTAGATCCAAACTTACCCACTCATGCACACACTGAAACAAATTCAGCAAGTTCATTTCTCAATATTTTGACAATATTTTACCAGCACTAGCTGCTGGGCAAGCTCCAGTTTTGGATTTTGCTTGTTCATTTGCAATAAAGAAAAACCTTTGGTGTCCTTCAGTTCCTTCTTGTTTCATGAACCCTCTGTCGTTGCTGATTTCATCTTTCAGAATAGTTCAGCAACACCAGGGCTTTCAGTTTTGTTGTCATAAAAAGAAAACAACTTCAGGGTTTTTATTGGTGGCCTTTTGCAAATTAGCTAAAATCATATTTTTCTTACCTCGATAACTGAATGTTTGCTATTGTTGAATGTGACCACACTACAGTGCACTGTTTAGAGGGGCATAATGCTGTTTTTCAGCTATTTTCAATGAGAGATTTTTATATTGCTCTACACAGAATGAGAACGGACAGATAGATAGATAGATAGATGAGCACAGTCTTATGAAGAAACAATTTATTGCTAACGGTCACATGGCAAAATTGCAATGTATTTTGAACAAAAACACCTCGAACACCTTGTTTGAATGTTGTTGACTGGGCTGTGGCAGAACTACTGCCTGCGTATGAGCTCATCCTCTTAAGTCCTTTAAGACTTGGAGCTTGTTTGCTAGGAATATATTCATATTACAGTCAGTCCAAATGAATTGACTTTAGAAAATCCCACTGCAATTATACTCAATTCATAATTAATGCAGAGCAGACTGGGGACCTAATTTACACTTGCACATTGTCAGTTTCTCTGCATGCGCTTGTCATTCTGCATAAGTGTAAACATGCCTTGCTTTGGAAAGAGGGTGGCATCTCCCTACCATTACCTTGGCTCTGGGGAGCCGTGCTCTGTGCCACACGATTGTGCCATTAGATGATAAAAACAAAGGAAATAATGCGACTACCCAGTTGTTCCCAACAAGAGCAGGTGTGTGCAGCTGTGTTAACAGCAGGTACCCCCTTATTATGTTGTAGGCAGCACAGTTTATTATTAAACATCCTCAGAAAATGACTGACACCTTCACTTTGAGTTGATGGCAGAGAAAACAAAGACTTTCCTCATCTACAAGTGTCTTAGTGCGGATGATTATAACGAGACTTGAACACATGCATACGTGCATGTGTACATCCATGCATGTGTGTTGGTCTGTGTGCGTGTTTGTGTGTTGTGTGTGTGAATGGGTGTCTTCACCAGTCTTTAAAAGTGTCACAGTGAGACACTGTGCGGCTCTTGATCTGTGTTGTTTGTGCTGTGGTGCTGGATTGTGCTGAGCTGTGCTGTGCTGTATGGAGTGGTATTTCTGATAGGGTTTGACATGCTGCAGCTGATGTGCACAGACAGAGGCTGCTTTGGAAAACCACAGAGCATTAGTCCAATCACAGCACTGGCAGTCAGGCTGACATGCTGGATTTGTTATTCTCCTTTATTCTAGCTCTTATATTCACTCACACTCTGTCCAGGGGCCACCTTTCTTGGATCGAACTGCTTGCACCCAGTCACGCATTTACGCTAAGTCTCGTTTTAGGTGTTGGCCCCCAGACTGTGCAGCACCGAGGGACATGTATGCACAGACACAAACGCGTTCACAACAAACCGCCCCAATACACACCCCTCCCACACTCGTAAAACACACACTTGAACTGGTCTCTCCTTACACTGCTATTTGTAACAGTCTGCTTGTTTCTAATCAGAGGGTAGAAGCAGAACAGTTTTAATTTCATTACCACTGTGGTGGCTATTTTTAGCTCAGAGTGCCTATGATCCTTCTGGCGCATTGTAAGAGTTTGACAAGTCCTATTATACACACACACACACACACACACACACACACACACAGCCGTTCATCCTCTGAGCCTGCACCTTTCAAAGCAACTCGCATTTTCCTACTTTTCATCACAGAAGTTTTATTAGCGACACATCAAGGTAACTAATTGCAGTGGCTTTGCAAGTAAGCCTGTCTGGTGAGATTTATTGCAGGTTTCTGTATCTTTATCAATTTTAATGGACATTTTGCTCTTAATATTTTTCCGTCGGTTATGTATTGGTATTGTATTGCTAGTATTATTCCATAAACTGGAAGGTACCAACAAAATTCACACTTTTCCAGACATCAGGGAATGTTATTCCTCTGAGGAAATTTTGACAAGACAAGACAATCCACCTACGTGATTTCACCTCACATGGCAACATCATCAAGTGTTGTGGTAAACATGAAAATCCAAGACTTCTTAAAAATGATTAGATTTTTCTTTTTTTATGACTGGCTTTTGCTGCTACGTGTATGTGTGTGCGTTTGGGGGCGTTGGGCGTGTGTGTGTGCACCCATGTGTTTTCATTCACTGTATACGTGCAGTCAACAGTGAGTCACAGGAGGGGACACACACGCGCCACGGAAACACACATTAATAGAAGAGATAAGGGGAGAGGGGAGAGAGAGGGAGAGGGGTGGGGAGACGGGGAGAGGAGGTGACCAGGGTGTCATCGATTGCTACAGGGATGAAGAGATGTGTGCCTAGCTGTGAGGCCAGTCAAGACGAGGCAGAGCCACGTGCTGCAGGCCCTTTGTGTGCCTGATGACTCGCAGCTGATGTCTTATCTTGGCCAGTCGACGGGGAGAATGGAGTCTGTGTGGTGGGTGGTGGGGGAGAGAGGTAATGCGAGGTAGGGGGACGGAGGGGCAACAAAATATTAGATCCAGTTGACAGTTAGTTATCTGCTTTGTTGATACAGCAGATGCTGTTTTTTAAGGCAGAGTTTCTAGATTTCTCCTTGGTATTTCTGAAGGTTACGTTCAGGCTCAGAGAGAGAGAGAGTGGCACATAATAGCACAGCTCAGTTTGTTGACATCCGTGTCAGGATGAAGTGATTTCATCCCACCACTGAGTTGCCATTATCAAGTTTTGAATTATTGCTCTATGCAAATGATTATGCACCTTTTACTGTATATTTTGTATAGCAGCTGATAAACTAACAGTGGGGAAAAAAATCGCACTGTGATTTGTATTTATATATTTATTTACTTGTTTGTTTGTTTATAAATAAACTGCCTACAGACTTGTGTAATTAAGAAAAACCCCAGTAAGCAAAACAATGTAGGCCTAAGTAAAGGTTTGTGTTTAAGTATTTGGGGAACAGATGTATTGATATAAGCAAGGGTTGGAAAGAGTGCCAACATGTTTTACTCATGTACAAGTGCCGCTACCTTACTGAAATTTTCCTTTTGTGTTTCTAACATTATACAGATGCAAATATCTGCTTCTATAGTCAAAGCTATGTCGCCTGGCCAGTCCTGCGCCATGGAAGAGGCTGCAGGTTTTCTTTCCAAACACTTTTGCAGCTGCTTGCGCTGATTAGCATGCCACCAACCAGAGAGGGAGGGACCAATTAGTAAAATTGGCTGGTGCAGGGTGTAGTCTTTTTGGTGGAAAACAAACCTGTGTATTCTTCCATGGCACACCGTGGCTGAGAGAGAACTCTGACTCAGACCCCCCCCCACCAAAAAAAAAAAAAAACACATCATCACACGTGATTTATCCCAGTGGAGTGCAAAGAAGGACAGGGGGACAAATCTGGAACTCGGTTCATCTAAAAATATATGTTTTTTTATTTTTTATTTTTTTTTCTAAAGTTAAATGTGTCCAGTAAAATATGAATCAACATTTCATGCTTCACAGTTTTTTATTTTCTTCACAGATATCCTCCATTTATTCACAAACATTCAATCAGCGGGTTTGGACATTCAATTTGTTGATATTCACCGACTTTCCCTTACGTCCCTCACTTGCTACATTAAATCAGCCAGTCTGTGGTGTGATACTCATAGAGAACTCGCAAAATCTGTATGCTGTAACAAATATCAAAGTTTCACACATGTACAGCAGTAATTGCAATTTATTTCTTTCCCCCTTGAGCAAAAGTAATGATCTATCTGGAGGAGTGGATGACACTCCCTCACCAATCACAAGTAACAGCCATCAAGTAATTGGCTGTAACTGCCTTGACTGGAAATGCCAAATGGCACCCCTACGACGCACTTATTAACAATTGACGGTTAAAAGTTGCCTGAGGACCTCTATGATCAGTGACCAATCATTTCCATTCTGACCTTTTCCGGCTAAGCTGTCATGGTGGTTATTTTCCTCCAGAATGCCAGTGTAAAGTTCCTGCATTGTCTTTAATGTCATCGGATTTAATGTCAAAGCCTTGTCCAGATGCTGTGAAATCTGGCAACACCTGCAGTGAGAAGGACTTGGAACTTGCCCAAGGACAGGATTCATATATCTGACCATGTGATTAATTGATTATTGCTTCTTTAAATGAGTTTTTAATTAACCTAATGGACTTTTTGCATAGTTGATGAGCTTTACAACAACTGTACTTATGGTTCTTAATTTACTACAAAAATATTGAGGAAAAAAAGAATTGTGCAGCATTGTAAATATAGCATAATGGAAAAATTGGGTATATACAGTGTATAATCCACCAAGCAGCTGTTGTTTCAGTTCAGTCAGGAGGGACAAGGTTTAGAAATTCAAAGGTTTATTGAATCAAACATTGATCAAACTTTGCCATTAACTTGAAATGGCATTTATGCCCGATTCTGGATAGAAGCAGCTCATAATGGGTCAGAAACAATAAAACCCCCTGGACTGAATACATCGCCACACTGAATATCCAGACATGATGACAGTGGTGCTGCGGTGCAGATCAGCAACAACTGGAATGACAGTGAGACACGGCAACAGCTGATTGAGGTAACGGACTGCATTGATTTGTGATTGGTTCCCATGTAGGTGAGAGAGAAAAGAGGCGAAAATGATGACGTTCAAAGCAAAGAGCACTGTGTTATTAAAATTCAAACTGATTGGACAGCAGAAGGCCAATTTCTGGATGAGGTGGAGGCAAAGAGGCGTAGCTTCTTAGTGGTCTTCCTGATTGAACTTATGCTAAGCTTCATTAAAACGTCAGCCTTAAAAACTGATTTTCACTGCTCACTGTCACCAGATACACTGTGGTGCACTATGGTGGAAGAGGATGAAGGAGGAGCAGGCAGGCCAGTCCTTAAAGTTGAGATTTTCTTGAAATGGGTGATGTTTCAGAGATAATAAGGTTACTTTTGAAATATAATAAGATATAGATTACTAGTTATCTTAACAAAATCTAATAAGTAATGTTGCTCTCTTAATTTTCTCAAAATAATGTAACTTATTACATTTGATTAGTTTTTGATTACTTTTCTAACAGATGTTTTAAACTGAACAATAAAGCTTGAAAGCCCTAAAAATATAAATTTAAACCAGGCAGTGTAAACCTCACAGCAGTGCTCAACACTGACTGTCAAACTTTTAGTAAAGTTCCTCTACATAACTTGAATTAAGATCAGAATGTTTTGATTTTTAAACAGATCCCAAGTCTGTAGATGACAAACATCATGGTCAGCTGGTTGTGGGCAGTCTCATGGCAGACTGGCTGCTTAGAGTAATGCACATCGATTTGATTGGCAGATGAGAGCTGCAAATTCAGAAAAGAGAACCAATCAAAAAACAACGCTCCAAATTGGAACCCATGCTGCCAAATGAATGGAGCCTCTATATCCTGGACGTAGAGACAGCTCCCTTTAAACCATCCTACCCCTGATGGTGTTGCACACAAATTTGTCCTGCAACAGAATGAATGTTATATTCTTCAGATAAGCTTTTGTACCAAAAAGAATATATTCATCTCTAACCCCTTTGCAATCACCAACATTTTTATTAGTAACTGTAATTTAGTGACATTTTATTTTTCTCAGTAACTGTAATGTTTTACAATTACTTTATTTTGTAATTTAATTACATATAATTAGTTACTCCCCAACACTGTGTATGCTGACTCTACCAGTGGACCCTAACTACAGTGGTCCCTCGCTATAACGCAGTTCACCTTCCGCGGCCTTGCAGTTTCGCGGATTTTTTTTAGTGCAATTTTGCATGCTTTTTTTTTTAACAGCACATTGTGTTCTGCGTCCTGATTGGCTAAGGGAGAGCCCGCGCATTGTGTTCTGCGTCCTGATTGGCTAAGGGACTGTAGACCATTGTCAATCAATCCCCTCCGTGCCGTGTCTCCTGTAGGGGAGAGTGGGGTAAGTAGTGCCAGTTTTTACTTAAAGTGCCTATAAAAGGGAGGGGATTACAGTAATGCCTCCAACTAAAATATGCACATATAGTTTAGGATGTTGTGCATCCCTGGGAACAATCACTTTGGATCTTATATAAACTGTTTGAGAAATATAGCTTTCGAAAAAAAAGTGGTTTTGTGGCACAACTTGCCCCCAGTGCGGGGTAAATTGTGCCATTAGAGAGAATACACTGGGGTAAATTGTGCCATTGATAATTGAAGTAAAACAGATCATTTTAATCTCACAAATGATAATGCTATATAAAAGCAAAACAAATTCAATACAAAATTATTTATTTAACATTTATTTATTATTTTAACAAGATCACAGGCCACTTTTCTATAACAAGGCCTAGCGCCACATGAACACATACCCAGAACAAAATAAAAATTCCAAAATGAGCACCTGCAAATCATCTTCATCTGAATCTGAATAGTTTTAGTGATCAAAGGTAAGAAGACAATGTACAATAACAATAAAATACAATTAAGTAATATATAGTATATAATCACAAGCTGTGCCACTGGCACAACTTACCCCAGGCCCTTTGGCACAAATTACCCCAAGCCCACCATTTTGAAAAAAATGCATCCCCCAGCTGTTTTGAGCTAACATCATGCTAACTGTATAGACTCATGGTGTAGCTTACTAAAGTACTAAAACCTGTGTGAACTGTTTTCAAAGTTTTCTATAATTGTTCAAACACAGCAATCAAAAACCCTTGATCATATAAATTTTACTTTGGAGGGCAAAAAATGTTTTTTGAACTTAAATGTGCTTACCTCTCAAGCCATGTGTCTCCCTTCTTTGTAGGATGAGTGAAATGGATGCCTCTTCAAAAATATATGGTCACATGACCAACTTCTTCTATGGTTTTCTAGATAACAGGGGTGGCACTACTTGCCCCTTGGCACAAATTACCCCACTCTCCCCTATAGTACAGAATGCGTTCATTCTATAATACTGGACTTATTTTTCTACGAAGGTTTGAACTCTGAGAGTGTTTAAACAAGAGAGAAAAGTGAGGAAATGCTAATGCCTGCCTGAGAAAAGTGTATAAAGTGTGTAGTGAGGGGTTTTACAGCCTTAAGACATCTATAATAATTGTAAAAAATAAAGCTGACTACTTCGCGGATTTCGCCTATTGTGGGTTATTTTTAGAACGTAACCCCCGCGATAAACGAGGGACCACTGTATTTGGAAAATGTCTCACATCTTCTCTCAGATATAAGTATGAGCTGAGCGAACCAACAAACTTATACATTTCAGCATGGAGTTTGACATGATGTCGGGTCTTAAACGTGTCCAGTATCGCATCTAGGAACCTCTGGATGTGGCGTTGTCTTGCATTATGCCCGGATGGGTCAGACAGGTGTAAATGTAATCGGTACAGTCTGCTTGCATGGAAAGTATCCACTCACAAGGAAAGCATCACTGCATCTTCTGCTACAGACTTGTAGGTGACAGCCCCATCTGCATCAAAGGAAAGGCTGTCCAGGCTTGTACAGTAACAACACCTCTGGTGACCCTACACTTGCCATGTATGATTTTGTTCACAACTTCCCCACCTACATTGCTGCATCTGTGAAGTATGTGCAAAAGACTACGTGCAAAGCAGACAGATGCAGACAAGGAGAATCCGTATAAATACTAGGTGAAAATGCAACTGTGCAATCAGATTGTTCATTATGAGGATAGCGTATCCACATGCAGATTGCATTTTGACATTCAGACCTCAGTCGTCCACAATCACTCAGCTTATGTGTTAGCGCGGAGCACTGGAGCAGACCGTGTGCCAGGGACACATGGATGATTTTAGTGTTCCTGTTCTCATCACATAACGGGTAAGTTGACTAGAGGCCAATCTCCCCAAAACTCAGTGTATTCCTTTAAACAAAGCCCATTATCCTTGACTTGCCAGGCTCACTAAATAAATAAATGCAAACATACACACACACACAGATAAAGAAGGACAAAAATAAATGAGATGGCTAAGCAAGCAGAAACAATGTTGTGCATGAGTGAGTGTGTATGGGAGCAGAATATTCCCAGACGCACACACACACACACACACACACACACACACACACACACACACACACACACAACTACTCACGGACTATATATGCTCACAGGCACACTCACACTTTAAATATACACCCAGATGCATGCAAAGTACAAGTGAATGCAGGTGTGTTCCCTACTAATTGCAGAATATATCGATGCTACATAAACACCACTTTAGACACGCATGACCACCTAGCAATCAGTTAGCACACAAAACATTACATCACACCCAGTGGACTTTAAATAGAAACATGAGTAGCAATGACATTTTTGTTGTTGTTTTCATTTGCTTCAGTAATGACAAAACTGACAAGACCAAAGTTCTTTTGGATAGCCATGGATTTTAAATTTGATCCATCATGGAAAATGGCTCCTGCTGGCCTACTGCAACCTTGAAAACTTGAAAACTTGACTTTTAAATGTATCCTTGGTTTGCAGAAATGTAAAATGCCAATTTTTTTTTTTTTTTTTTTGGTGATTGGGCTGCAATGCATGGACATCTTTCTAAAATCATGGCATCAAAAAGTCACCTGAAATGCTTGGATATTAACACCAGATATGACAAGTGACTAAGATGTGCATAAAATTTAACATCAGTTTTGTGAAAAGACAAACATAATACCAAACATGAATACAGGGCAACACCTTGGCAACACTACAATAACCGTCATTAATAACTGGTAAATTGCTTGTTAATTAAACTTTGGTTAATAATTATGTTACATTTAACAAACCATGACATGATTATTAATAATGGTTTGTTATTCCATAGTAAACTTATTAAAGGTTTATTGTTGCGCACATTATAACATTTTATATACCATATTAAATATTTGATTGATTACCAGATGATTCATAAACCTCTAAGGAATTGTTTGTAAGACATCTTCAACATTACATGGATAGCTTGACCAGATAATTTATAACACAATGTTAATGGTTAATAATTTGTTTGTAGACCATCAATAAACATCAGTTGGATGGCTATTATAATGTTACTACAGTTGTTAATAATAATTGCTAAATATTTAATAAATACTGTGTAGTGTCTCTGTATTCTATAAACATTATTTGAACGGCCTTTATAAAGTTGGATATTTTTAATTAAACGGTTTGAGCTTTAAACATCTAATGGTCTGTGATGACTTGAACTCCAGAATCACTGCTTGTGGCTTTAATCATTCACTAATTATTATAGGCAGTAGTTGCAACTTTATGATACATCCAAATAATGTTTATACATTTTTACAAAGCACTTATTACCCGTTAACAACATGTTACAAATATCTGGTCCATCTATCTATTTAATGTTTATACATACATGAATGGTTTCTGAAAGGTTTATAAATTATTAGGTAATCATTAACAGATATTTAATATAGCATATAAAATGTTACCATGTGTGCAACAGTAAACTGTTAATAAATAGTTTGCTATGTATTCAGTAAACATTCCGAAACATAATTTGACTGTTTGCTAACTGTAAAATGACTATTAACTAAACTTTAATTGACTATCAATTTACCTTTTATTAATGATGGTTATGGTGAAGTGGTAGCACAAATTTCTGCAGTGATTAGCACTGGGATCCGGTCTGTGACGATACTGACCGGGCATCTAGTGTGCACTAACTGCCTCAACAGTGCTCCTGTACAAGAACCAGGTCGGAGAGGATCAGATTATCATTGCAACTCTCCCTGCATGGCATTATTACAGAACATTAGACAATTAGATGTTCAAAGTGGTGCGATCAGTGATTGGAATGTAGGTTGCATTGCTGACAAAGAGATTACATTCATGGCTGCTGTTGGCAAGAGCAACAGCACAACAGCTCTCTGGCTCGTGTATTGTGGCATTTCCATTTGACTGACAGGCGTGTCATAGCCAGAGACGCATTGGGCAGACCCCCAACAGCCGTTGCCGTTCCTGTCACTGTGGTTGGTTCGAAGCTGTCTACATGGATTGTCTGGCCAACATGGTGAACATGGTGAATCAGAGAAGTTGACATGGTAAATCAGAGGAGTTGGCTCTGTGCTGCGCTGCTGTGAGCCATGCTTTGTATCTCCACAGAGGTTTGCTCTTGGGTCATGTGCCTTGCTTATCAACCAGCAGATGCCAGTGAAGGTATTTGTATTTAAGCATGTTTGCGTGTGTCCGTGTGTGTGTGTGTGTGTGTGTGTGTGTGTGTGTTTTGCATTTTAAGTATTTGTTCTTTGGTTTTCCTAAGGATCAAAGCAAAGCATGACATCTCAGTAGCAAATATATGAAATAAACCAAAAAGACTAATATTCACATATTCTATCACTGTATTTTATATATTGCCAAGTACAATAAGTCATAGAAAATTCATGTTTTGAGAGAGTGTGTGATGAATGTGGAACACATTCAGGTTAAGTTTGAGTAAAAAGGATGAAAAGTGCACAAAGGCCTCCATTTATTTGTCTAGTGCCCCTCTCTGTGGCCTTTCACATTTCTGTTGAATGTTTCATTTTTAAAAAAGACTTCCTTTCAAATTATTAAGTTAAATGTAGACACATGGCTTTTTGTTTTCATGGATTTATGAGGGAGTCAGGAACGAATGTGGGAAATGAGCCTTTCTTTGGTTCAGTTTTGTTGATCCTCAAGGGGATCACTGACACAGAACACATTATGATATGTGATTAATATCAAACATTAAGGGAAATTGGGGAGAATCACAAAAACGTAGACCCAAGTGAGATGGCTTTGTTAACGATTAAATTCAATGGATGATATTGGCTACTTTTCTTTTTTGGTGTTCCCATCAACAGCTGCACAAGATAAGGAGTGGAAGAGGGTAGACATGAGCCTCATTTTAAATCGCCTCAGCTCAGCCACCTGTGGTTCAGTCCCATCAAGATATATTTTTGTTACCTGGGATACCTTGGATAAAGACTAATAATGTTATAGCAAAAACAGGAATAGAGAGATATAGAGTGTGTGAACATGAACATACATATGTGAATGTGTGTTTGCGTGTGCACTTGCAGTATGAAACCACTGTAAAAATTCTTTCTTAAAAATAGATTTTGAGTTGAACCGACATAGCAGACGGAGTTATCAACCGAAACTGAGAAATCTGTGTTTTAAGACAGCCGCACTGTGCTCATACCATGCAGACTACAGACAGTCAGTGTATAGCTGTCCTCCAGTGGGCAGAGTCACTCGCTCCCTCACTGACCCCTCTATAGCCAGGAGCTCTAATCACTGTAAAACCGATTCATTAAAATCTGCTGTTAGTGAGAGGACACACAGGCGGGTGAGCAAATGGACCACAGCCAATTATGTGATTCCCTGCCAGTTAGAAAAAGATTTAGGCATTAAGTATCTCAGAGGAGTGAGACAGTGATCACTACAGAAGATCTGCACGTTATTATAGGGTTTGGAAATGTGTGTGTGCATGCATGTGTGTGTGTGTGTGTGTGTGTGTGTGTGTGTGTGTGTGTGTGTGTGTGTGTGTGTGTAGAGGCAAAATCTGAAAGCCAAAAGTGCCTGGGAGGTCTGAAGGAATCCTCGCAGGAAAAATCTATCTATCTATATATATCTATCTATATAAATAGGCACTTTGATTTTCAATACAGCCGTTAAAAGACAAAAGCAAATGTGAACACAACAATTAACCAATAAATGAGTCTGAAGACGTTTCACTTCATTCGTTCTTCAGCTTAAATGATACGAACACTAATGATAGCTGACATCTGAACATACAATTTTAAATGTAGTTTGAAGTTGTAAAAGGTTTCTATTCGTATGGCTGCTAAAGTAATTGCCCTTAGGGCATAACCATGGAAAGATGCTTTCAGCGGTGTGTGCTTGATGCCTCACTATGATAAGTGAGGCATAGGACCTGCCTCACTCATCATAGTGAGTTTGGCTCACAACTGAATATGGCATCCTGTCTCTGTCTTGCATCCTTTCTTTCCCCTTCCATTATCGTGTAAAACATAGAAAATGTCATGAAAATTATATTTTCACGTTTCCAGACATTGGAATGTAGACCATGTAGAATCACCCATAATACAATTACACTGAAAATCCGAGCAGATTTGCCTTTAAAATACATCCACATCTGACATAATTGTTGTTGATTCTACATGGTCTCCATTTCAGTCTTACTCAGTGCAGCTTTAACTGTTTGATATTTATATAAGTAATAGCATTCTAACATCAGATCCTGTCAAACGTCAGAAATGCTATTCACCAAGCTCAGTCCAAGTGTCATCAAATCTCTAACAGAAAAAGAAGCTTGTAAAAAAAAAAATATGCAGTGCACTACAACATTATACAATACAATACAATTTAGTGCAATACAATCCTGGGTAAATATGATTATGGAATGAGAAAAGATGTGTTATGAGCTATGTACACATGTGCAATGAGCATTAAGTACATACATACATTATAGGACTATGGTAGGACTATGATATCTGTGCAAGTGTGCAACTGGATAAAAGAGAGGTATGGTGGGGTCGTTATTTAAGAGGATTATGGCCTGGGGAAAGAAGCTGCTCAAGTGATGGTAAGTCCTAGCATAGAGTGCTCTCACTCTCACTCTCACAGAGAGTGGCCAGGGTATTATGGGTCAGCCATGATTTTGCCTGTCCTCTTCTTCATCCTGGACGAGTACGCACTGGGGGTGGGGTGGGATAAGGTGGGGGGTGGGGGTATGCAGAGGTGAAACATTAATGGAGAATTTGATTACTGATGCTGTTATGCATGTGTGGCAGGTGCTGCGTGCATGTGTTATGCATGTGTGGCCTGCATGCGTGCCATGCAGGCCAGCCTGTTGTGTGCCCTGGCATGTTGTGACCAGTTCAGTGGACCTCCCTCCATGTTGATAGAGGGCTCTGCTTTCTTTCACTCCACACATTTCTTAATGATCTCCTTCTCCTCACCATCATAATCAGACTGAAGCAAACAACAGGGCTGGCTTTTTCTCTTTGGTAGCTCTGATGTTGTTTCCACTGGGTGCTGTGCAAGCCTCTTGTCTTTGAGCATGGTGCTAATTAAAGCCCACACTTCAGCCCTCTCCCCTCTGCTGAGGTATTTAAGGTCCTTAAACCTTGGGTCCAGCGCTGTGGCAATCTTCAGCCATGCGATGGTAGTCTTTTATTTGAATTTCTCCAGGTCAGCTGTCAATGTCTGCTTGAACTTTAGCATGTAGGCAAGGTCATCATCAGAGATCAGTTGGCACAAAGCACCATGGAGCATCAGATGTGCTTTTCTCCTCGAAGTTCAGTCGAGTACCTGCAATGGAAGAGAATTCAAAATTACTTAAGTAGATTGTAATAAACCTGTTACATTCGCAAACTCACTCACTCTTGATCTCTTTCTGTCTCTCTCTCTCTCTCACACACACACACACACACACACACAGAGAGAGAGAGAGAGACCACACACATACTTTTCTTAAAGACATGCATACCCCACTCCAACACACAAACACCTCTTTTATATACACACACACATACACACATGCACAATTTGACAAAGGAGAGTACTACCTGCAGGGCTCCAGTAGTGCCTCCAGCTTGTGCAGTTTGTCCAGCTCAGCTGTTGTCAGCATGGTGATATTGGTTTTCTGTTGGGCCAGAACATCTCTCAGTGGTTGCTGGTTTTTATGAACCTGTTTTACCATACCCAGAGTTGATTTCCATCTTGTTTGGACGTCTTGAATGAGTGACTCCATCTTTTGGCCATTTGCAACTTGCTGTTGTCCTACTTCAGCAGCATTTGGTTGCCTGTGTTTGAAATGCCCAACAATTTTTCTTCATTTGGCTAGGGCACCGTTGAAAGTGCTGTTCTGTAGAGACACTGGGATAGACCGCTGGAGACTGTTGCAAGATGCAGGGCAGGTGATTAAAAGGCAGCTGCAACCATGCTCCTTGCACTATCTGTGCTAAAAGTGGGGATTTTCTTTTCAATGTCCCTTTGGTTTGCTACATCCATGAAACGCTCAGCACACGCTTCAGCATAGTGCCTCTCTTCTGTTTTCATTACGGTCAGAGCACATGTGCAGTTTCCCATTTTCACTGAGGTAATGCTCTGTAACCTCGAGATAGTTAAGATTACTCACCGGCGTCCAGTTGTCTGTGTGCATGTTTCAAATCCTCGGGTATTGTAACCCTCTCGTTTTTATTTTATATACAGCTTGTTTATTCTTGTTAGATTGTGGCACTGAAGGGTAACTTATATGTTGAGTCATTCGATTCGATCCAAATTATAGATAGATAGATAGATAGATAGATAGATAGATAGATAGATAGATAGATAGATAGATAGATAGGTATACTTTATTGATCCCAAACTGGGAAATTCACATATATCTCTGAAGCCTTTGTCCTCCACAATATGAATTGGCCTGCAAGCTGTAGCTATCCACTTTACAATTAATGTCTTCAGCTTGCAGCAGGTTGACTTGTCCATGCATCTTTCGACGGCACGGTCAAGAGCACCCTGCCGAAGGCGTCCTCCTGTGGCGCTGACATCACAGCTTCTGCTAACGTCACTGGTATTGTTGGCATCAACAGTAGACGCAAGTAACTTTTGCTTTATCATGAGAGTCAACCGGGGGGGATTTGTAACAGAACCTTCCGTTTAAAAGACTGTTTGCAGTTGTTGGAGTTCAAGTTTAGGTTCAAGTTCAAATTTATTTAAAGCCCAATATCACTGTTTACAGTCTCAACAGGCTTTACATGCCCACAAGTTTACAGCAAACAGGACGACACCCCCTGACTAAGAGGTGTTGTGATTAATACATTAATTTTGACAGCCCTAATTACAATAAAAACATATTCCTTCTTTTCTGGTTTCTGACAGAGTAGGGGATCATGTTCTGCTCTTAACAATGGAAATTCAGGCAGTTTTACCCCATCATCAGGAATAGATTCATTTAATCATGTGTGAAGCAGAGGGCAGATTTTTAGAAACGTCCTTTATCTCACTTACGGGCAGTTGCAGTTTGTCTGTTTTGTTGCTGAGTAAGCATACAATGGAAAAAAAATAAACCCGGAAGTGCCAGTGGGAGGCCACCTCTCTGAAGCCGCATGAGAGAGAGGCTCATCTTCTATGGCCTCTCCACTTCCCCATCCCATTGCTGCAGGAGGATAATTGGTGATAGTCCTTTCATGTTATTTCCTCGGGAATACATAGAAATTATGGTTAAAAAATGTAGCAGTAAGCTCCTGAAAAATAAGGACATTCCATTCAAAAAATAATCTGAACTGTGTAGCAGTATATGAGATTAACAGACAAAACAAACACAGCAGACACCAAACAACATATTAATACCTCAATTAATTTTGAGATATTAATGTGATTACCATAAACAAACAGGAGCATTACCAGGAAGACTGGCAAGCCTCTACAGTTTCTACATTATATTTTGTATCCCAAATTTTGTATCCCTTCGAAGGATTATGGATTTCAAGGGAAATCTGACGCATTGCTTTATGGCACACAGGATATTGCTTTATGGCATAGAACAATAAGAGGGGTGCTCTGTCGGTGCAAATTAAGCTGAACTTTTCAGACTTTCTGGCAGTGTCACATGGTGGGATAAACAAAAGGCTGGTGCAAAAATCACTTCCAACATATTTTAATCCTCCTCAGCAAAAGTAAGCAAAAGACAAAAAACACGCAATGACACCAGGGAGGGGGAATGGGGACAAACAGCATTTTGTTCTCACAGGGTTTATGGGAAATGTGGTCTTAATTTTGACAAACATCGCCACTAACAGCAGTCCCGATGGTGTGAGACAGTTGTCTCGACACCTGGAATCATTTGTTTATGGAAATTACATCAAAATTTTTGGTCCAACTGAACGTGCTTTTTGCCGAAAACACTTATTTTATTGTTATTATCAGTTTGGAGCACAAGAGATTTGTTTTAAAAAGAATGAACTCTGTAATATCAAGAAAACCTTTTTTTCAGACATTTATCTTTTCCTCACTGAGAGCTGGAGCTTAAAAGAGGACAGACATCTCAAAACTTGTTGTGGACACTAAACAAAAATTGAAACATATTCCAAAATAACGAGTAAAGAAATTCTCACGATCTAGTCACTCTGGTATAGGATTAAGGTGTGATGTTCTCTCTGATTGCAGTTGGTAGCAATATTTGGGTACTTCATCACCATTAAGTAAGGTCTGCAGTTCCCACTTCATCGAGAGAGCATGTCTGACATATGGCATTGGGTTGATGGATACCATGGGTCCATATATTTTTAGCATGAGAGGCTCCAGTGGGAGTTAAACCTCTAACCCTGACAGTGATAGTACCATGTTCCAGTGAGTGATCTACAGGACCACTGACCTACTTATCTTGTGTCACATTCATTTTTTTTCCCCTCCAGATCCAACCATAAACCCTCCAAATGCTGCAGTGTTGCACTACACAAGCTGTACAAGATGGTCAGTTGGTGAGAAACCCAGAAAATAAAGTGAGCAGAGTTAAATAGCTGACATAAATTTGGACCAACTGGACTATACTCAATCTTCGTCTTTTTTTTTTTAATTGATTGACTTGAGTTAGTTTAGTTTAGTAGTCTTCTCTTAGTAGTAGTAGCCTCTTAGGTACACCATGAGCCTCACTATTTTGAATATGATGCTCTTAACTCCTCTGGATTCCCTAACGTCAGAGTTTGACTCAGACAGGATAAAATCAGATCTCTTTGTATTATAAATTGTGGATTAACTTGTGTGGCGGCATAGTTGCCTCATTTGAATCATCTCAAATAATACTGTTTATCACATCTTGATTCATTACTGACTGGCTTTGCCCCTCAGCTTTAGGTTAATTCTTTCAAGTTCGCTGCTGATTTGCATATTCATGAGAGGAAGGTTCAGTGCAACCCACAGATGAAGTTGAACAGATGCTCTTCTGATACAAGAAAATGTTTAATTACATAAAATCATGTCTTTTTGTCATTCAAACCTTGGAGGATGGTTAACAAGATTCTCATCTATGATATGATGTGAAAATAACAAGCATTCAATTTCAGCTTGCTTATGGATTGTGGTAGCTTTAAAGGCTAGTTCCATCTTAGGTGTATCATTTTCTTTATTTGTTCACACAGTGTCATTTGAGCTGTGTGTTTCAAGCTGAAATGAGGCAGTGTTGACAACATTTTTCTACACGGTTCTTCCTGAGTATGCATCTAAAAAGGTCGATTTGCAGAATAACAGCAAGATCGAAGAAAGTGTGTTTTAATGGCTGTCTGTCTACAAGTCGAACTGAACCTTGATGTGTTCCAGGGGAGTTGCCTTGGCCTTCTCCTTTATTCCATTTTCACCAACCATCTTCCCTCTGCTACTGGACTGGCAAACAGAGCTTTGTATGCAGATGATTTGACATTTGACATCTCTATTGCACCAACAAGGGGTTTCACAGAATATTTGACTAGTCGACAAGCAAGCCTCCCAGTTGACACTGTGCATCCAGCGACTACATGTTGTGAACTCAACCTTAACAGTTTATATAGCTTAACGTAGTATATGGTTCGATTAAAATAAACAAGCCTGTGCTGAATATATCTAAAACAATTTGTTTTATTTTTGGGTCTAGAAATAGACTAACATACACTATATTACCAAAAGTATTCGCTCACCTGCCTTTACTCATACTATGAACTGAAGTGCCATCCCATTCCTAACCCATAGAGTTCAATATGATGTCGGTCCACCTTTTGCAGCTATTACAGCTTCAACTCTTCTGGGAAGACTGTCCACAAGGTTGAGGAGAGTGTTTATAGGAATTTTTGACCATTCTTCCAAAAGCGCATTTGTGAGGTCACACACTGATGTTGGTGGAGAAGGCCTGGCTCTCAGTCTCCGCTCTAATTCATCCCAAAGGTGTTCTATCGGGTTCAGGTCAGGACTCTGTGCAGGCCAGTCAAGTTCATCCACACCAGACTCTGTCATCCATGTCTTTATGGACCTTGCTTTGTGCACTGGTGCACAGTCATGTTGGAAGAGGAAGGGGCCCGCTCCAAACTGTTCCCACAAGGTTGGGAGCATGGAATTGTCCAAAATGTTTTGGTATCCTGAAGCATTCAAAGTTCCTTTCACTGGAACTAAGGGGCCAAGCCCAGCTCCTGAAAAACAACCCCACACCATAATTCCTCCTCCACCAAATTTCACAGTCGGCACAATGCAGTCTGAAATGTACCGTTCTCCTGGCAACCTCCAAACCCAGACTCGTCCATCAGATTGCCAGATGGAAAAGCGTGTTTCATCACTCCAGAGAACGCGTCTCCACTGCTCTAGAGGCCAGTGGCGGCGTGCTTTACACCATTGCATCCGACACTTTGCATTGCACTTGGTGATGTGTGGCTTGGCTGCAGCTGCTCGGCCATGGAAACCCATTCCATGAAGCTCTCTGCGTACTGTACTTGGGCTAATCTGAAGGTCACATGAAGTTTGTAGCTCTGTAGCAATTGACTGTGCAGAAAGTCGGCGACCTCTTTGCACTATGCGCTTCAGCATCCGCTGACCCCTCTCCGTCACTTTACGTGGCCTACCACTTCGTGGCTGAGTTGCTGTTGTTCCCAAACGCTTCCATTTTGTTATAATAGAGCTGACAGTTGACTGTGGAATATTTAGGAGCGAGGAAATTTCACGACTGGATTTGTTGCACAGGTGGCATCCTATGACAGTTCCACGCTGGAATTCACTGAGCTCCTGAGAGCGGCCCATTCTTTCACAAATGTCTTGTTTCACAGTCTGCATGCCTGAGTGCTTGATTTTATACACCTGTGGCCAGGCCAAGTGATTAGGACACCTGATTCTGATCATTTGAATGGGTGAGCGAATACTTTTGGTAATATAGTGTATGATCCTACAGTGGACAAACAGATATGAGGATCACACATTAAACAGGTTGAGAAAGTTAAGCTTCTGGGTCTTTGGCTTGAATGTGCGCTATCATGGTCTGATCATATGGATATAACTGTTTCCAAGATGGGCAGATTTACATTTACATAAGTACATAATGTGCTGCATTCTTTCCAACTTCTTTGTAAAACCAGATTGTCCAGTCTCTGGTTTTGTGTAATTTGGACTATTGCTGAGTGATTTGGTCACCAGCATCGTGAAGTGATCTCTCCAAACTGCAAGTGGCTCTGAACAGGGCACTCAGGCTGGTTTTGAGCTATCCCATACGGTCCAGCATAATGGAAATTCACTCTCGTCTTTCATGGCTGGTTTAGAACAGATTATCCGCCATCTTATTGGTGCTTTTTCATACTGAAATTAATTCCAAGAATCGTAAAGTTTCTCTTTGATAGTTGGCTACCGTTAGGAATACTCATTCTTCTCTTTCAAGGAGGGCAGATGACACTATAGTGACCAAAACCAAACTTGTGCAAATAAACTGTCATATAAATAGCGAGTTATATTTTGGAACTCTCTACCTATCACATTTCAGGAAATACCATAAAAGGCACACTTTAAAAAAAAAAAAAAAAGAATCTCAAGAGCCAAATGGCATCTTGAAGTTTCGAACAGGAATAATATTTTTTGTTGTATATTTAGATTTTTTTAGATTAGATTTTTCTTATGATTTGTTTCAAGCAATATCTAACTATCAAGGTCTGGTGCAGGGATACTTTGGATCATAGCTGATGAGAATGAAAAGGAAGCCCCGAGGTTCATTGTGCAAATGGCACATCACATCCAAATAGTTATATAGTCTATATTACAGAGTTGAATCAGATGGGAAAATGAATACCTGTGTGTGTATTTTGAATGGGCCACGTCAGCAGTGCCTGGGCACATGGTCCATCTAAAACGGTAATGATTGCACTCTTTGCAGATGAGCTTTTGAATTTTGGCTCCTCAAGATGACTTAGAGGGATGGTTGAGTAAGATGTAAATAACCTATGGCCACCATGTGAATAATTAAAGTAGTGTTTGCTAACATGTTGGTAGCTAAAGGATCCTTTATCTGATTAATTTAACACTCAGAGGTCTTCACCTCAGTTTGCAGTGACACCTCACATCCATTTCCCCCGTTACCTTGGTATCAACACAGTAGGAATAGTCAGTATGCCAGACCCAACCCAACAGTAATGTCAAATTAATTTATTTTTCACAAAAACTTATTGTAGGCATCTAAATATGCGTACTGTTGAACACAGAAGCCAATAACACATTCAGAGGAATGTGTAGACTGTTTTTGCTGAAATATACGAGTTCCAAAATGTTGAGCCAATACGTAATTCTTACATTGTCTTTTGTCTAAATACTCTTTTACTTTTGTCTAAATACCCTTTTGATGAAATTTTAATTAATGTCTCATTGGTTAGTTTTATGTCTGCATTATATGAGCTGCCTGGCACTAGGCAACTGTGACTCTCAATGTCTGATGAGGGGAACCACAGAACAGAGCATCTGCCACCAGTGAGCTACCTTTGCGATATTAGCACCATTTCATCTTTTTTTTTTGTTTTGTTTTTTTTAGTTTATTTTAGAAAGTAGTAGTGGAAGATCCACAGCAGTGGACAGGGATGGACTGGGACTTTGACCCAGACCAGCCCACTGCACAGGCATCCAGATTCTCTACAGCCCTAAACTGAGCCACTGTCACACACGCACACGCACCCACGCACCCACACACGCACACACACACATGCACACACACACTCACACACACACACACACACACACACACACACACACACACGCACGCACGCACACACACACACACACACACACACACACACATACACACACACACACACACACACACACACACGTATACACACATACACTACGTCTAATATGACCACCTGTCTGCATCACAGTAAATGTACACAAATGTACAAGCTTACTATTAGGCTCTGACAGTGAGGCTGACTGATTTTAGTGCAAAGCAGAAGATGCAGACAAACACACAATTTCCTCACTGACCAATGATGCTTCATCATACTTCATAAGAGCAGCTCAGTTTGAGATCCAAAAATGAACAAATGTGGAGGCCAACCACCACCAACAGAGACATAGTTTCATTCTTTTAGTAGACAGATTGAACTCTTAATCCAAAGAATAACAGTCGACAACACAAAGATGAAAAGAGATGATCGGATTAGGTGTATGTGCTGTATTTTAGGGCTTTACGGTGTATCTAGATACCTAGATTGAACATTCTAGATATCCGCAATAGAATTATTACCAGGAAAATCTCCCATTTCAGATCTACAATCCAGTTGTTACTAGTCATAGATCAAATATCCATTCCAGATATCCATAATGTAATTTTTAATATCCAAAATATATTATGTCTAGTATAAATGGCATTACAGATATCCACAGTTGGCTTTATGACTAGTGAAAATGTAATGTCAGATATCGACATTTAAAATTATGACTAGGAACAATGCAGCTGCAGATATCTGCAAATGTATTGTGGATATCTGTTGACGGATTGATCGTTTTATACAAAAAAAAAAAAAAAAAAAAAAAAAAATGCTAACTGACTACGCACAGATATATTTTACATATCCATAACAGCATTTCTCCTTGTCAAAATTAATAATCAGATATATCAGATATATCTACAATTACAATTTGACGAGTCAAAATTACATTTTAGCGATATCTGCAATGACATTCTTATGAGAAGAAATGGTATTTCAAGATATCTGAAGCTTTAGCGTTCTCCTTGTCAAAATTCAATTTAAGATATCTTTACATCCTTAAAGAGTATAAGTGGCCGTTTTAACATATTAATGTATTTGTAAATCCAGGCTGTTCCTTCCATCCACAACTGTCATTTCAGATATATAATGTCATTCTTCTGAGGACAAATGTGGTCACTTTTGCCGTTCATGTGTATTGGGCTTTCAATTTCAGATATCCACAGTCAGATTTTTGATATCCAGAATCAACATTATGGGACATTATGAAAATAATATTTTATAATAATATTATAAAATCAATTTGAGTACACACTATGACATTCAAAACAGGTATAGCCTCCACAAAGAGCATCATTTTTACAACATGCCATTCATGCAGGACAGGTCTCACTCTGCCATTGCCTCACACTCAACATGAAAAAAGTTGGGCAAATTAAATTTATTTTGTTTTCAAACCTTTGAAAGCACAAGTATTAGCTACAGTGAATGATTTAAGAGGCAAAATTTGTTTTTTGTTCATTTGTTGTTGTTGTCCGTGTCATTGCATGTGGAAAACCAGCAGAAGCAGGCGCCGCATTACTAATGGAAAGTAGATGGAAGATAGAGGCAAGATGGCGCACTGTCATAATGGCTACCACAGTGTATCAGGGATGGAAAGCTGTTAAGACACTTGAGCAAAATTTTATACATACAATTGCAAGCACAGTATGTGTCACACAAGCAATCACAGGCACAGTAGGCCACAGATAAGTGAACGTACACACCCCTCTGGAGCCTTTCTCAGATTGTTACCCTTAACATGAACAACAGTACCTGCAGAAAATTGTGGTTTGATTTAGCTGCTTGCCTGATAGGGCCCCATGGGCGTACACCATGTATTCATTATCCTCTCTTGAAACAACTGACTAGTAGAAGGATGAAGTGTTGTGAATATGGGCATTATTAAATATACTTTCAAGAAAGTGTATGGGAAGCTTCTATCATCATTTGTGTGAGACAAAAGAAAGAGGAGGTGAACTTAGATGGAAAAAGCGCAAGCAAATGCAGCAGATACATGGAATATAAGCTGTTTAGAAAAATCCAAACCAAATGAAATATTGTTTGTCATATGTATTTCTCAGAGATTTTAAACCAACAGTCCAAAGGTGAGCAGAGGACAAAGAATTTGCCATTACGTTTGCATGCACACTGCATCCTAC
The DNA here is from genome assembly GCF_902150065.1 of Myripristis murdjan. Lineage (NCBI taxonomy): Eukaryota > Metazoa > Chordata > Actinopteri > Holocentriformes > Holocentridae > Myripristis > Myripristis murdjan. Next base: position 11,619,470 of record NC_043982.1, read on the forward strand.
CTGTAGGCTGTACAAGGATTCAATCTTGTGTGTTAACTTTTTCAGGAAAGCTGCAGTAGGAGAAGCACCATTAGTGAGGCAGTAATGTAAGTCACTTGGTTTAGGAGGTTAAACAATAATGTCCCTCATTCCATAAAACGCATGTGGTAGGAAAGAGACTAACCCATACCAGGACACAAATGGGAAACCATGGATTTAGGCTACTGTTAAATTCTTACAGCTATTCCACCCTCCATTGTTCAGTGTTAGATTTAATAGGGTGGAGTAGAGTGGGCTTGTAGGTGGGCATATGCGTTGTAAATTGAACTTTTACGGGTGAAAGCTTCGCTCTGCCTCAAGGGGCAACGCTCAGTTGACTTAAAGGCAGCACTTCCTCTGCAACAGCTTCTTCGATTCGCTGATGTTTTGAAGCAGAACAGGGGTTCCAAAACAAAGACGAACCTTGGAGTAGATGGGGAGATAAAGACAGAAACAGGAAGATGGGGATGTGTGAAAGACAAACACAGAAAGTCCCTTGCAGTATGATGGTGCCTGTGTTGTGCGGTTATGGTCTTAGAGCAGTATAAAATATCTGATATTTGCTTCCTATCACGCCTCTGGAATTCAGAGGATCACCCTGTCCTCCCTCCCTGTTCCTGTTTAAGCTAAACTTCAAGACATTGTTTTTTGACAGAAGGCTTTGGTTTGACAGGAAGGAATTGTGATTGATAAAATCAGTATAACTTTATTTTCCGTATTGAAAATGATTATTTGCCAAGGAACCCAAAGAGTTACTGCTCATTTTGATAACAGTGACACATCAACCTTTCATAGCAAGATTTGTGTCAATGCTATTTCAATTCAAATCAATTTAGCAATCAGTTTTGGTACCAAGAGCTATCATAAATGGTTGTAGCTGTGCTGAAAGCCTATCCAATGGTATCATTCAGTTGTCCTCTTTATTGCAGCTGCTACACTGAAGAAAGTTGAGACTGATTCCATTTTAAATGCATATATCATTTCTATCATGATTTGTAGAAGCCATTGAAGTCCTGCAGATAGCAGTCCATCCTATCAAGGCCCTTTGACTAGAGAGCACAGAGAGATTTAGAGCTATAACTGATTCTTTTCATAAAATTTAAATATTAATAAGAAAAAACCACAATGTATGCCCATATGCCATGCATAAAATATCAGTAAATGTTTAAAACTAACAAATTAAGGAACTTCTATTCGGTTACGGTGAGTAATTTGACGACACCGAGCCTTAACAGGCCTCTTGGGCAGTGAGACTTTGGTGATTCAGATTATGACGATTGCAGAGGTCAGTCCCATATTTGACCACGCTGATGAATGCAGGCCTGACAAAAGCCTAAAACAAATGTGTAGTTTCTATCTTGCTTATCAAAAGTGGTGAAATACAAAGAACCAACTGCAGCATGTGGAATGGTAACTGGTGAGGATGAAATATGTATTCAGTGTTGAATTTTGCCCTTCAGTGCTTCAGAAAATGCATGTGGGATTAATAATGTTGCATTAACTGAAAGAAAGTGGCCAGGTTACCAGTGTGCATTGGCACATTTTGGGGTAATATGCACCATGTTCAGTGAGAATACATTTGATAAATTATTAATGCAAGGTGTAAATTAAGTGTGGGTAATGCATTTTTTGTTTTTAAACATTGCATTAGTATGATATACTAATGCAAACATAAATGGAGTGTGAATTGGATTAACAGAATGCAAATACTTGAAAATATTGTTCATAAATGTTCAATGTGCTGTGGTTTTAGCACGACCCATAGCTTGTCTGTCCAAAGACACAATTCGCACAAGAGAAGCTAACCAAATAAATAAATTAATTCATTTAAAAAATGATGAAAACCTGTTAGTAAAGGAAAGGAATGTCAGAAAAGCACACAACAAAGTGACCGCTCAAAAATCTGATCTTAAGGAAAAAGTGCAGCTGTGCGCCCACTCTTTTCTCCTTTTTGTACATGGATCCTCGGGGAGAATTCCCTGCGTAACACTATTCTGATGCGAAAAGAACAGACAGACCCCCGATGAGTTAGTCTTACACCAGAGAGGAGACAGGTGCTTTCACAAAAAAAGAAAAAAGATGTAAGGCTGAGGAGAATTAAAAAAAATAAATAAATAAAACATAGGTGTGAAGTGTGTTGTGCACTCTTACTAAAACTTCAATACCATATATTAGGTTGCAAATGGCTTAAATAAAAAAAATAAATAAATAAAATTAAAAAAAGAGATGAAATGTTTGTTTAATCAGGGTCCGTTATTACTGTTACACCCTATTCCATCAAGAACATTGACCTCTTTATCACCTCAATCTCATTTCAACATCTTAGAACATTAGCAATGCCAAGTGTGCCCTAATGACAGCGAATTGTTTTGCTAATGCATTCGCTGTGTTCTCCGGAGGACCTGCATCATTCTGCCTCCTAGTCCCCATGCTCCAAATTCATGAAATCTGCCTATTAGAATTCTGCCACGAGTCTCGCTGAATTCCTTGAAGCCATTAGTGGTTGTTGAGAATGGTTTGGGCTGGCCTCAGCATCGACTGTAATGACAAGGACAGGGTGCCAGGGAGAATCAATGCTCCTCTGTGGCTCAAGAATGAAACTGTAACAGCAAGACTGCCCCCATTCAGCCCCAGACTGTCGTCCTTTCCAACCACTTAATTGATCAAGGTTTTATTTATCCTGCCACAGGACTTAAACCTAATTTGTTTCCCATTCACTCACAAAGCACCTTCATTGAATAACCATGTTAACAGTCGGCCGTATTACACTGTAATTTTTCTTTCTCTCAAAACACTTTGGATTTTGTGTCTTCGCTAATTTACATGTGGCTGGGGCACTTTTAAACTTGTGTAATTAATTATCATATCAAACATAATCTCTAAATTAATTTATGTCAGAACACACACACAGTAGGCTTTCCATTAGAGAATATTCTCTTTGAATGTGTTTTTAATTCAAAAGGGGGAGTGGAGGGGTGGGAGGGCTGAGATGAATCCCTCTCTCTTTGTTCTCTCTGAACAAAGCAGAGGTGCATCATGCATATCCTCTTTACTCTACAACTATGCAAAGTTGTCCTTGTAATTGGGTGCTATTTTTTGCCGCAATAGCCTCCGCATGTATTTCCATTACATTTCTGTCATGAAATACCCTCCTCACTGTCATCAACTTAAATGGAATGTCAATACTTAGTATGTGGAATAGGGAGCGTGGAAATGGGCTTAAAAGCAGGACCTATAAACATAAAGTTTAATGCCGCCACCAAAGCCAGGGCCAATCACGGCACAGCTTTGCAAATCAAAGAATAATAATCACAGATTTTCTCACACAACCATCCCAACAGCTTAATATAAATAAGTTAGTAGCACCCTCTCTTGCGCTCCCTTATTTTCTATCCATCACCCGTTTCCCTCACTGTGTTCCATTTTCTTTTGCATTGCACTCTCTGCCTTTGCCCACCCATCCCGCCCCACCCCTGCTGTACTCGTGCTTTTTCATTTAATTGTTCCGTTATGGAGTCAGGCGAAACAGGGCAGCGCAAGATGTAAAGAATAACAAAGTCAAGTCATTTGGCATGGCGTAGGGAGCAGAGAGGGGCGTAACAGGCAGCACCGCTCAGCTGAGCTCAGTCAAATGTCCAGAGGGAGATTCCCCACACACGGCCACTTTATGGACTCATTTGCGTTACCGCAGCTCAGGCTGTAAGTCAGCAGGCTGCTGAGGAGGAGACAGCAGAGCTAGCACGGGGAGATTATGGCCGTAATATATTAAGCCATACTGGGGAATTTCCAAAGAGACAACACAGATAATGCTCTGATTGATTTTTACTGTGCTGTTAACTATTACCACTACCATAAGTGGAATATGCTCACTGTTGTATATCATAGCACAACACATCTGCTCAGATGATTGGATTGAGTGGGTTCTCTCATGGCCATCTTGTTAATTGCCATCTTCCTTTAATCCCCTTGTCTGTCATGATAAAACTTTTTTTGAGGGGGTGGGGGGGTCATATTTGATATTTTATCAAAATTAACCACGTATCTACCTAACATGCTACTAGTGTTGACATATTGATAGGGTTAGTTAATAAATAAATGAACGGATTAATAAATAAATGAATAATGACCAAGGGACTACTTGAATGAATCATCCACGTAATGTACAATGTTTATCGCTTCTCCCTCATGACTCTCACCACTACTCACAAGATGAACATCATGTTCTTTTCATAGTGGCACACACACGCATGCACACACACACACACACACACACACACACACACACACACACACACACACACACATACACACACACACACACACACACACACACACACACACCACTTGTTAAGAAATGAATGTTATCTTGTGATGTCAGGGAAAAGTGCATACAGTGTATCTCTAAGGTAATTAAACAGAACTAAAGGTCTGCTGTGACTAGGAAAGCTTGGCAGGCCTAGACTAATGGTGAAGCTAATTAGAGTGTGTTTTATCCCTCTAATGAAACTCATCTTCTCAGCCCACAGTATACAGACAAGTTCAACACAGCAGCTTTGCAGGTCCACAGAGTCTTTCAGCACCATTGTTTCCTTAAAGGTGCTGGTCGTAAAGGTTCACTTCCTTTGAGGTTAAAAATGTGATCAAACTCCGGCTGCAAATAAGCCTGCTTGTATTCAAAAGTAACAGTAGATGTATGTGACAATGATGTTCATTATTCATGTTTTAATTTTAATTTTAATTAATTAATTAATTAATTAATTATTTTGGTGTGTGTGTGATTGAAAAGTGACATGCGTTTTAGAGTTTACCTGAATGGTTAAAACCAGTACCATTTGTAAGTAGTTGCACCACTGTCAAACAACACAACTCCACTCTTAATATATTTAACCCTCTTGTTATCCTCATTTACCAATATTTTTCATCAACTGGGGTCAGTTTGACCCCAGAAATTTAAACCTTCAGAAAATGTTGATGATAAATTTGTGACTTGTGAGTTTTGTGAGTGTGTCTTCTGTGTTACATTGTTGACTATCTAAATAGCCCTTTAAATGAAACTGGTGTTGTTCTGATACCAATATCAGAAATGCCTCTGATACAGCCTGAGATCCTGGATCAGGTACCAGTGAGGGCATGAGTCTATGCACCAGTCCGATACCATGTAATCTGTTTTTAAACTTCAGGCATAATTTTTAGTACACAGTTAGCCCTCACTCCGCTCTCCTCTCTCTTCTAAATCTACTTGTTTGTTGCTTTTTTTTTTTTTTTTTTACCTCATTCACTGTCTAGCTCATTTGTTTTTATTAATCTTATTGGGATTAATCTTATTATTAATCCCGACGTGTGTTTGTGTTTTTTCTGGGTGAGTTAACCCACTACAAGTCAAAAAAGAAGAGGGAAGGATTTTGACAATTATAAATGTCATGTAATTGTTCCTCTGTGTCATCCAAAACAACTAAAGCCAATGTGTGTATTTCTCATGTGTTTTATAAAGCTAAAAAAAAAAAAAAAAGCCTGGGGTCAAATAGATGCTAGTGAAACACCAATGGGTACCAAATGTGTACAGGACATCATGTTAATTTAATGTTTACCCAGTTGTCCTCATTAAATTCGGAAAAGTCATTAGAAATTAAGCCAAAAAAATGATGTTAATCATGTATTTAGAGACGTTAAACATTGAATGGGTCAAACTGACCCCAAAGATAATAGGAGGGTTAAACCAAGTTCTTGTGATGGAAACACTGCAGGCAGAGGAGTGCAATGAATGTACTGTTGGGTAAATACATTAATTCTCTCCAAACACTTTTCATTCCTTTACCCCCACAGTTTGGTTCAGTGGGATGCATAGCTCATTTAATTTCTTTCTCATTTTGATCTGCATCCACAACACATTTGATTGTAAATTGCTGTAGCCCTTTCAAGGTGGGGCTGTCCATCATTCCTGCCGGCATCCAGGGTCTCGTCGGTGTCTATTCCGGTTCAATACATTTGTCAAACAAATCTGTTTCTTCTCAGCTGACTGCTTCGCCACTCTGCCGATCAGAATCATTAGCGATAATTATTTTTAAAAGGGACCATTAACCAGTGCATTTTAAGCAGGACTTTGCTTTTTATTTGACCTACATTCATAATTTTAGTAATTATTCCTCATAATTCATTCAGAAATGAATGAATAAATAAATAAACAATGTCCCAATGTCAAACATCAATTGCAACATCCATTTCGGATAATTGAGTATCCTTACAATATGCATTGTGTAAGTGTATTGTAGCCTCATTTCCCAGCCAACCCTCCATCAATCTCAATAACCCATTTTATTCTTACATCTCATTTTTGTTGTCAGGCATGACAGTATCACACTCTGCAACCAAGGTTTCCCTATGATCATTCTGATGCTGTGGAGTGAAATATGATCAATTATAATGTTGCAAACTCTCGCTTCCTCTCTGTCACATATCACAATCATGATATATAGTAGGATTTTAATGAATAATCTCACATTGTGACAATTTTATGGAGAACATGTGCCATTAATTATGGGGACAGGCAAGTGGGTGATAATAAAAAGATGCATAATAAGATGAAGGTACTGAATATTGCTCTGCCGCACATTCACCTTTTTCCCTCTTCCTCTCCTCAGTGACAGGAGGAGAATTTGAGCAAAAATCTCCTGCCAAAGACATTTCTTGACAAGATGTAGTGTGCATGAGATTTTCTTCTAGCAATTGGCTTAAGAGAAACCTATTATCAGTATCCATGTAACATGTATAGTAATTGTATATAGATCACTGAAGGAATTTACTCAGTCCATGAAGCATAGATAACCTAATTAACTTGTCAGACCAGAAACTTTGAACTGATTTCCTTTGATCATCATTTTAGATTCAGGGTTTCATTGATCTCTTGTTCCCAGAGTTTCTCAGATATCTGTTACAGTGCTGAGGACTATGAACTTTAGCTGTCTTTGGCCATAAAAATTAAAAGTGCATGCATGTGCAGCGTGCAAAAACTGCAGGGATGAGCAACATCCTAATTCAATAGTTATTTTGGCAGCAAATTATTTCCACCCACAGACATTATTCGAACTTGGCTGTTATTCATAGTCTTTTTTTTTTTTTTTTTTTTTAGGTTTTTTACTAAAAATAATCAGTCAGAAACCTGTAGTGTCTTGAGGTAAAGTTCCCTGTCTTGACTGAGCATATCTTTAAGTAGTCAAGGATATCAGTGCCAATCCTGAAATCAAAATGGAAGGTACCCTGAGAAAATATTAGCTGCTAATTTCTGAAGCATTTTTGCTGACTTTAAGGTAATAAATCTTTTTTTTTTTTTTTTTTTTTTTTTTTTTTTTTTTTTTTTCTTATTTGCCTTTTTGATTTGGATTCGACCTGGGCTTCGGTGATCATTTGAGGTAAACCTAAGGCCATTTGATGCTGCAAGAACATCATCACTGAAACTGAAAAACAGTAATTCAGGGCTCTAAATAAGCTCAAACTTGAATTTGGAAGGACTTAAACATACAAGCGCCTGCCATTCACCCATTTTGCATGTTTATTCTTCCATTTATGTTGGATGGAGTGGTTGAAATGTGGAATCGGTTTGGGCAGGAAGTGATGGAAAGTTAAAAGTGGTGGTGGGTGTCTTCAGTGCTCCAGATTCTAGTGGGGTGATATTCAAAAGTGGAGTGCAGACGAAGTGTGTCAGTGGTTGTCATGGTGGAGAGGCAGTCAGTCAGTCGACTCCCTCCACTGCAGAGAGAAAATGGCATGATATAAGGTAACAAACTCAAGCCGCACTGACCTTCTTGTGTGGGTGAGGCTGCCTCTCTTATAGGGCCGCTGATGAGATGGGATGGTCATCAGGTGCAGCAGCAGATGAGCTTCTTCTCCCTTTGTGTTTGGCACTGTGGAAGCTGCGGGATGGCACTGACTCTTTGGCCTGGGAAAGCCAAACCACCTTAAAATAATTTTACATTGTCTAATATAGAGTCTTAATATCTTTTGTTTCTCCTAACATAGGAGAAAAATCATTAAGGTGAAATAATTTCTGTTGGTTGTAGCAGGTCCACCTGTTTCACGAATGTAATAAAGAAAAAAAGTCAACTAAATCTCTTTTGAATCAAGAAACCTTACAAAGTGATTTGGATTAAAGCACTGAAAGGCTGTGGCTGCATTTTTTTTTTTCTTTTACTCCCACCACGGCAAAAGCACAACTTCATCGTCTTATCTTAAGATATAAAATTGTGTTTTCTCATGACCACAATTATTTTATTATGATAATATAACAAAACCGATTCACTCTGTTTCACAGTTTAATAAGGTAACTGATTTGTGCCTGCATTTGCTGCCTGTGCCACAGTAAAATTTGATGTGTTGATCACTTGTGATCTCTCCTTCTAACACTTTTGGCTGTCTACCCTTTAGTTCCACTCTCACACTTGCAGGTTAATCTCTCATGAGGGAGATGGTGATGGGCCAGAAATTGGATCTTAGCAAAACCATTATTTTATTTTTTTTTTTTTATTCCAAGATAACAACATAATTAAGTTGTGTGAGGATGTGTGAAAAAAAAAAAATATATAAACACTATACCATATTTTATACAACAACTAATCCATAAAATCGATAAAAACTGACAATAGAAAAAAGATAGCAAACTATTTTTATCATCATTGTGTGCATGTGCTGGAGTAATCAATATGTGATGCTATCCCCCTCCCATACAATAGGTGGCCCTATGCAGGTAGTTGGTTTGCGATCTGTCATTAATATTGAGAGAAGGAGACTGACGCTGGTGAGTTTGAAAAATGGCGGCAGTGGGTGATAGAGACAGAGACTGATAACTGTAATTATCAGTGATACAGACACAGCAGTGCAACAGAGAAAAATCAAAGTGCACGACTGAAGTATCTGAAAGTCAGGGAATATTTTACTTTGCAGTGGGTCCGAAACGAAAGCTGTAAAGAGCTGGAGGCACGTCAGGACAGCACGGTATGTCAGTAGACAACACTAGTCCAAAACAAAGAAGTAAAACAAATTAACAAGTCAATGTTGTACGTGTATTTATTGCTAAAAAATGAGTCTTATAAACTAGAAAAGAGCATTATGTAGAGTTTTTCAAAGGTTTTGGATCGCCACAACCATGAGATGTCCATGATCATACAGGCATAACTATGAATAAAGACGTATCAGGCTGACAGGGCCAATAGTATGTGAGGTTAGCCGCAGATGGACACACACAAACACACACACAACCAAAATGCAAGATCCTCTCCAGGCTGCCAGCTGCTGGAGTTAATAAGACTCACAGTAACATGATGGGACTCTGTCACACTCTCATGGCATCATACATTTCCCAGGCAACGGCTCGTGTTTTGTACCGGCACAACATAAAAGCTCTGAAGCCAAGTACAAATATTTATTTCAAAATCAGTTCATGTTTTTCTTGGCCTAGCTAGCGTTCTGGATATGTTACTATTACTATGATGAAACTATTTTAAAACATTTTTTCTTCTTTTTTTGCTGCAATTAGGCCACAGGAGACTGGAGTATGTGTGAGGTTTTATATTGTTACTGGTATTTTATTTTATTTATTTATTTATTTTTCATGCTAGTAATGAGTGAATGTTTATTATGAATCCTGTTTATTCACAACAGAAATCTGGTCAATATAATTAAAAATACATAATAGATGCTTTTCATTACAGTTCCCATGTTCAGCTGCTCTTTTCAAAACTTGAACAGGTTTTGTTAACTGAATAATGCTGTGCAATTTATAGTTACATTTATTTGATATACAAAATGCATGGTATACATTTATGTTTGCAGTGTGTTTCATAGGTAAGTGTGTGTGTTGTGTGAAAGGGAGCATTGTTGAAGGTAAAGGACTAGGGACTGAAACGCTGAAAGAGGAAAAAATAGACTAAAAAAATCACATTAATTGAAAAAATAATCAAGAGACTAATCAATAATGAAAGCAGTCATCAGCTGCAGCCTTTCTCATGTTGTGGAGAGGTGCTTGTTCAAAGAGCAGAGAAAGGGTAAAACATTTCAGTTTGTGTTATGCTGGGTAAGAGTTATGAGGAATGACACCTTAACCGGGCACAGAAAGCAGAATGTAAAGACAGATGCAAAAACAGCCTATTATTCTGAACTAAAGTGAAGAATTATTTCATGGTTGGCATCAGCAGAATGGGGCATGCACCGCTGTGCTCAGGAGGTTTTAAATTAGATCCATATTTTATCTTAAACATCCATCTGTCAAGCACTTAGTGGACACTTCATGTTTTTAGGTTATAGTAAAAGCACCTTCCAGAATGATCAACGCATGTCTTATTAGGGCCATAAAGGCAAGTTCACCTAATAATCAGGGAAACTTAGACATAATGTAACATCATTTACGCTGATGAACTGACTACCACATGAAAGATTAGCTGGATTGGCTTCAAATTTAACCTGAAAAATAAATATATAGTCTCCATATTGGGGCCAGTTCAGACCTTCAGACCCCAAAGTTACTGGAGTTACATGCAGGAATTAGAGGCCTCTTGCAATATGCACAGTTGAAGAATATGTAAATATCTCCCATAATATGGTATGTGGATTTTGACTGTGTGATTCAGTTCTTACATAATCACATCCCTACTGTCTGTTTGAAACTCCCATCCCAGCTTTGGTTTTCATATTTAAAATAATCAATACACTGCATAACAATCTATAAAAGAGTAATAATTGCTAGTATGAATTGTCATTTTACAAACAAAAAGCACTATACAGTCAAGGCCATGTAGGAATAGGAAAAGACAGCATTCAGTGAACATTAAATTGGTATGTCATGCAGCCATGGCCATAACAAATGTCTGCACTAAGTGTCAATGCAATGAGCAGTGCAGTAGTAGGATGGCGTGTCAGTGAGTTAAGTAGAAAGCCGTTGTCACCTTGAAACATATTTTCCCATTACATTTACCTTTGGTGAACAAAATCATTTCAGTTGATCTCTTGCATGCAAAAATAGTTTCCATCATTACTGATTCTGCATAGTACATGTAACTACTTTTTTATCCAGTGTTTCAAGAATCCTTCAATTCAGATTGCCAAGTCAGTCTCCATGTAAAGTCATCCTAAAGATAACTGAATTAAAGGAATTAAAGGCAATGCCTCTGGGAGGATATGGAAAGAAGGGAAAAAGCTAATGGCCCGATTTTCCACCAAACTGATGTGAGTGCAAGTGCAAGCGAAAGCGAGGCTGAACTCTTCAGTGAGCACATTAAATAGGCCAGATGTGAACAGGAGCTGCTGAGATGTATGTATGGAAATATGTGCAAGGTTTCTGAATTTTACACAGAGTGAATCCAGCCAGTTTTGTACACAGTAGCTAAAAAAAAAATATATTTCACAATTTTACAGCTTGGCTGATTTAAATTTTTGAATGGCCAATCTCAAAACCAGATGGCTACTTGTCATTTTAATACCTGCTGTCTTAGAACAGAGCTTGCTGGTGAAATCTTCTAATAATTGTTCAAAGCTGCAGAGTTAATTAAGAGGGTTCGGTAACAACAACAACAACATGTAAAATATGTGCATATATCCATACACAAGTCCATTTCAAAATAAAACTTATCAGTGTGAAAGCCCTCAGTGAGCTGCAGGTTCAGTGCTCTTCTTCGGAAGAGTATAGTCTTTCTGCCTTTGATCTTGACATGCCTTATTATCTACCATAGCAACCAGAGCCACCGAAACAACAGAACAATGTATTTTGTCAGGATTTGCACCACAGGGTGGGGGTGGGGGTGGGGAGGGGGGGTGGAGGGGGTTGAGGGGTGATTGGACATGTTAGTCTCCATAATGACTTTTTACATTGTGGGTTACAGAGTGAAACTTTAAAAAAAAAACATGTAACACTTTAACATTGTTAAACAGTTACTGACAGTTTTCCACTGATACAAATTATGAATGCACCTTGCACTCATAAGCCTGTTTGTTGTCTGGTGTATTTTTCTAATTGCCACATATACCAGGCCGCACACTGAGAAATTTCCAACTGTGTTAAAGATGATCAGTAAATATCAGGCTTTAGTCGTGGAGAAACCATTTGCACTGATGTTATACAATAATACTGGAATAAATCCATCATAGAGGAGGATGCAATGCTATGTAATTTGTCCAACGGCAATGGCTTCAAAGTGCAAAATGCAATAGAGCCACAAGGTGTGTTGCGTCTGCTTAAGGACATTACGCTTGTGTTTTACTGTGGTAGTGGATATTCAGTGGATATTTGGTTTTTACACCTTCAATAACCTGTGAAACAAACAAGCAATGCCAGATGGATGGATACATTTGTCATTACTGGAAGATGAAGGTCAATTCTACCACTGGTCTCAGTGTTTGACAAAATGCTTTCATGTATAAACACACAAATTCCTGTAGTGTCTTACCCACACCAGCTTGGTTGTGTAAGATTTTTCTTTTTCTCAAATATTGAAATAAATGGTTGTAAATTGCTCATACTTGTTATCACAAAAATGTTCTGCAATTTGAATTTCTGAAGGTAGTGGCATTTTGTCTGTTTGACCATGGTAGCTATTCCTTCTTATTCTGACCACCCGTTTTTTTTTTTGTCTTTTTTTTTGTTTGTTTTTTTTCCCTCTTCTATTTACTCCAAACAAATTGCATTTGCAGCTTCGGTAAATGTAACACAAAGCAGTCACACTGCCATAGAGGATTTTGCCTGAGTCCTAACCTGTTACAGGGTGTTTTGAATGGCAAATGTAAAAGAATTCAGGTTTAATCACTGTTGTATGGTATCAGCAAGTGATAGATGCAAAGTATCCAGAAGCAAAGTAGCAAAACAGACATTTAGTTATTTAAAAGTTGTGAATTATTCTTTCAATATCACTCAGTCTGTGCCTGTGTCTCACTTTTTTGACTATATTTCTAGAAAACCTTGCTATACATGCATTAAGCGACTGCATTTGCAACATTAGCAAATATTGACAACAATATTAAAATTGATAGCCATTCAATACCTCACCCAAAGTCTGCTGCAAGTCCATTCCTATGTAGGAGGTTCAGAAGCGCAGACTGGGTTAGTCAAAGGAAGACGGACTGGAATAGAGAGGTACGGTCTAGCTGTTGACAGTCAGACTCAAACAGCTGGGAACGCTCAACAGCATCAAACAGTCCATCACGTCTCGAACTGAATCCCTGTCCACTTAAACTGGTTGACAAAACTGGTCCCAGGAGCGAAATATGGAGCCGTTTCACTTACAGAGCTGACAACGACAGACACTTTAACCGACATATCAAAACCCCTGTGAAAAAGCTGCCACAGAGCCGTCCGAGTCAAGTTTGGCAACACAATACTTGATGGCTTTTCTTTTGCTTTTCCTGTTTTTTTTTTTTTTTTTTTTTTTTTTTTTTTTTTTGCCACACTATCATTTTCTCCACTATATATTAAACGTGGCACTGGAATCAAGTCGCAAGTGAGATAGTGAGAGATAAGTGATTAGATTGTAAAAAATATAGACAGCATTGTCATTTTTCAGAGACTATTATATTTGAACAGGCTTTGAGAAGGCATTGTTAAAAGCCATTTATTCACATGCTGGAGTGTGATCGATGTGACATTTGTAATCAGTGAGTTGTAATCAGGCAATTTTGTTGTGTGCCTGTTTTTATATGAATATAACATAATCAAAAATTCGATTTCTGTGAATGATACAGCTGTATGTTACCTATCGCCACACCACTGTAGCTCACTGTACTCATTCATTGTATTTTACAGGATATGTTATAAGCCATTGTTGATTAGCTTTCAGTATGTTGCATGCTTTTACTGTGAAATGAGTATGTATCTTGTAAAATGATCTGACTTCACAGTGTGAGTGAATGTGCGTGTGTGTATGTGTGGGGGAGTTGGGGGGGTTTCCTCATTTATGTATGTTTATGTGTTTGTGTGTGTCAGGCTATGGAGACAGCTTGAGGTTCATGCCAGCCACAGCAGCTAGTCTGACAAGCGGCCTGGCACGCTGCCACACAACAAAGCTGAGCCGAACACAGCATCATCCACTGGTGTGGCATGACCAAACAGAGCGGTGAATAGTTAATGTAGCAGGAGCCGAGCCGTAAACAGATAGATAACTTAGAATAAGTGCAAGTGAGTCGACTATTTTTAGGAGACAGAAAACTGTCTTAAGCGAGCAAGTTTGCTTAACAATATGGCCTCTGCTGATAAGAAGCAGAAAGTTGGATGCTGTGTAGTGCCGCTGCCCAGATAACCCCTCCCCTCCTTTCTCTGTGCTTCTGCTCTGTTTTGTTGTTGGTCATCTGGAAGTCAGTTAAAGACAGTGATTTATGCCTGGGGCTTCATGCAGCATAGCCTCATTTCACACACAGCCATTTTGAGAATCAGCAGATAATTACAGTATACATCATAGACCTCATGGGGCCCAGCAGATTCAGTCCATTCCATTGGCCTGTCATTTAGGCCATAGGGTCTCAGGGAAGGAAAACTGGATACTTCCTGTGCTCTGAATATAATTCTCTCTACATTTTATAGGATTTCCTCCTCTTTGAAATTCATTATGGACTGTGGGATTGACATTTTTAATTAATGTACTGTGAATACTCCATGCTGATGTCTTACTAATGGTATGCCTACAGTATATCCAGTGATGTAAAGAAAGCGGAGTGGCCCTTCTGAGGCACTGAACTAGGCTTGATGGCAATAAAACATGAATTTTGCATACGTTTTGACACTGTGCATGTTGTGTTAACATTCCTCAGCAGTTGGGTTAAACATCACCTTACCTGTAAAAAGTGTTCTGCCATCACCATTACTGTAAGTGACTGAGAAACAGCCAAGTGAGTGATGCTAACAGCCTTTTTCAATCTTCCATGAAGGGAACATTAACCCGTGCCCGAACTGAACTGAACCCTGAATATCTGGACCTTCGTCCTCGAGCCGAGCTGAACCCCGAATATTGGACCCCATGCACCCCTTTAGTGAGTACTGATGGTCCCGCCTCTCCAAAAACTATCACCATAGATTCACCCCACACTCGTCATTACCCCACTAAGCATCCCAGATTTTGTTGTGCTGCAGTTTTGCTTCAACATACCATGCGGTGCAGTGAAAATAAGCTCTGTTATAATTTGCCATATTCAGTACCATCTCCTTATTCATGACTCCATCCATGGCTGGGCATGTCTCTGTGTGAGACGTTGCACTAAACCAGACTGTGTTTTCTTCATGTTTTCTGCTCATTTCTTCCCTACACAATGTTTAAAGTATTTCTCTCCTCTTCATTGCTGTGACACATTATACTAACGACATCATTAAATCCAAGACTTAATGCGATGCTAATATTCGTGCCATTTTTACTTGAGTAATAAGTATTTGTCTCATTACCTCCATGCTTAGAAAACAGTGGGCTTGATAGTCATTTGGGGGTTGGAGGAGGTTTGCTTGTGTTGCTTTGCTTGCACACTGGTGAATCTTAATGATGTCAGTTTTTCCTACACTCTGTAGATACTGTTATCAACAGGGGGATTTTTATTTTTTTATTTATTCTTTTATTTTTTATTTATTTATTTTTTTTTTTTGGAGGGGGGGAATTGAGAGTCTCACCATATTCTCCCTCCGTAATAAACCAGAATGCCAAGTGTATTTAGTTCTTCCTCTTTAATGATGCTGAAATACTTTGCAATACTGTAAAGCGCTTACTCATCACTGAACACTGCACACCAGGCCTGGTAGAAAATTTCTGCCCAAGCACAGGCTTAGCCACTGGTGTTCGTTTATGTATAGGATTTAGTTGGTATTCTTGTGAGTCTGTGTGCATGTCCATCTCTCTATCTGTCTATCTATCTATCTACTTAGACAGCACAGAAATATGGAAATCAACATAAACAGTATTCTGCTGTTAAGTGTCCTGAAGCAGACTAGCCTTCATGATCTCTACACCCTCTTCATGGAATTTTCCTCAAGAAAAAAAAACAAAAAAAAACATTGAACCTTGAAGTTTCTCTGTCTGAGCTCATAGTCTTTGTCTGGGCATTAGTGAATCTGTTGGGACTTGTCATTGATTTGGATAAGTTGTTGTCAATACAGCATCTCTTTGTCTAGCTCCTCATTTTAAACATTTGTTATCGCTTTTGCTTGTGTTATTGTTTGTGCACGACTGTGTGAATGTGGTTCGCGGGGTGAGAGGATATGCTGAACTGTTTCAGACAATTCCACAATAATGTTAACAGCTTACAGTGCAGGACAAATATTGATCGGTGCATTCGACAGTCTCTTTTGCACGGTGTGGGAGCATCATTGTACGGTACTTGACACATTAGTACTTATTGTTGAATGCTAAAGGAAAGAACATTTTATTCAAATGTATTTTTCTGCTGGTTATGCTGTTATTTTTCCCCCAGATTAAACATACGGTGCACCAAAACTGCTCTAAACATCTATCACCTGGTGTGCTCCCTCTGAGTGGAGGAATGTGTCTGGCCTGTTTAGCTCGCAGGGGGGATGTATAGGCAGAATGACACAGGGGCATCTGAACTTGTGATGCACTGGCAGCACAGCATGTTTCTTGCTTTCACTAGAGGGCTGAAAGACTCTTGTCATGTTCTCTCTCACTCACTCACACACACACACACACACACGCACACACAGATGTCCCTCCCCGCACCCCAATCCTCAGGCCATGTTTAACGTCCCCTCTGCAGGACAATTTATGTGGACATGGAAAGAAAACAGACACCGCGCAATAATACAGTAATGGCACATTATTTTCTGTTTCACTGCCTTCTAGATCCAACGGTATGAGCAGAGTGTTCAACAACCTTTGTCCCAAGACACTCTCTCTCTCTCTCTCTCTCTCTCTCTCTCTGTATAACTTCAATCTGGCCCCAAATGTCAGAATGCTTAGGAAGGAGTAAGTATGCAGCAGCCCTACATGTAATATCTCAGATGGTATCCCCGAGGCTCCCTGGTAATGTTCCCAAAGCAGCTCGTAGATATTATTCCAGAACCTGTCTGATTTCAGGAAATGAAACCTCCACCGTTAAATTAAATAGATGGGAATAGGTCGGAAAAATGGCCTCTTTGTTTATGAGCTGATTCTTGAATAACTCTCGCGAACATTTAAATTTTTCCGATGCCATTCCAATTATTATTTAATACCTCGTCACTGGCACAGATACGTCGTCGCTTCGTGTCTTATTAGATCAGATTTCGTGTAAGCTTCCTTATTTCTGATGCTGCTGTTATCTGTGCAGGGAGGCAGAATACCTTTATTAACTAGAGACATATCCCCTAAACACATTAATTGTTGAGGGACCTGTGATATGATATATAGAATAGGCTAACTTTTGCAGTTCCCTGAAGCTCACAAAGTCAATATTTGGACTTAAGCTCGATTTAATGAACAGAATTTTTTTTCCAAGGAGTCTCCCAAGCTGTGTTCAGTCAGAGCTCACTCTGGCTTTGTTCAAGCACTGTGCTGTTTGCTGATTGGGCCTCACCGGACTAAAGAAGCTCAAAGACAAACATGCGCATGCACACACACATACACACACACTTACACTCGCGCGCGCACCACATCTCCACAGAGGAGGCCCCTTTCTTCCAACCCAAGAGGGAATGATGACTCTCATTATCGCCTCAGAGCAAGATGGCTACAGCGCCCCTACTCAGCAGCCCTATTAAGTTACCAGACAGCTTTATTGTATTGGTGTTCGATAATTTCCTTTCCTCTGTCATTTGGAGTACGTCAGGGAGTAGTTGTATGCTAAGGGAAGGGTTTGGGGAGTGGGGCGACCTAATGTGAAAAGACACAGCTGGCTGAAATTATTTCCCTTCCATTAGTAGGAGAATCACCGGGCCGACTGTTGAGCTCTTCCTGGCATCATCTCCACCTTTCCTTCTTTATGCAGTATTATTTTAAGATGCTGCTGAAATCACAGAGGGGAGGGCTACCACCAACTAGCATGAGATTATCAAGTAATCCAGTCACAGTGCAAACTCAGACACATCAAAACTTGCATCCTGTAAATATTCTTCTTACAGTGTTACAGTGAGATAAATACCTTACATACTGTACATAAATATTCTGCTGATCCTCACTTATTGTATATAGGTCAATACATTTACTATCATGTATATTCATTACAGTGTCTGAGTTACCATAAACTTCCTAATGTAGAAAAAAAATGGCATGCTGAAAATCTGAAGCAATCATTTTACATACACTGTGTATGCATCGTAGTTACAGTGACGCACTCAGCCATGTTTGACCAAAATAGGTAGTAGTAGGACAAAATCAAATATCCCGGTAGTTTTGACTGAATACCTCAGTGTTGACAGGGACTATTGGTGCTTTCATGAAATTTGTAACAATGAGTTTTTTTGATAAACAATCATCAGTAACAGTGATATGATGAACAAGCAGGTGCAGGCAAATAACACAACAGCTAGAGCAGTCTAATAAGTTCAGAAAACTGCATCCTTTTACTGTAATGCAGCCTTTAAAACCAGCAGAAGACAGCACTTATGTCATATCACAATAATACAGCATCAGAAATCCCAGACGGTATCTAGTCTTATATCACAATATCACAATAATATGACATTGATGTCTATTGCCCAGTCCTCACCTTATTCTTACCCCATGTCACACTTTGAACATGACTTTTGTCAGGTAGGTATTTAACAGTGAGCATTTGCTGCAGAATGCATTTTTTTAATTTTTTTTTGTGAACTATTAAAATGTGGTCCATTGCTCTGTAAGAAACAGCAAGTGGGCCATGCAGTAACGCATTTTCAGGTATATTCATTACAGCTTAGCCTGCTTGTACTGTAGCAAGGTGACATTAGGTTTGTTGTCAAAAACAATCCTTGTAGGTGTCACCGCAGAGGCTGAAAATGAGCCAGTGACAAATGCAATTATGAGGTTTACGCATAGAGTAAATATATTATTCTACAAAATGTACTTATTGACCAGGCTTGACAATCAGATTAGCACAGAGCTACAGACACTTGTGGCAATTAATGTTGACAGTGTGTGGACATTTGAATGAGGCTGTGCTAAGTCACATTTGCGTATGAGTGGAGATGAGAGAGGTGAGGTGAGGTGAGTTGTTCTGAAGCTACAGTATACTTTAGCGGTTTTTCATCTCATAAATTTTCTGCTCCCTAACTTGAACTTTCAGCTCTGACTCCTTTGATTATTATCACAGAAACACTCAATTCCACATATGTAAGCAAATAAAAAAAAAATCCTCATTGGGTTACATATTCTAAGAACGCATTACTTATTGAAATATGTTATTTTCAGCAAGAGACCAGGAAAATACAGCAGTATAGCCATAAACAGCAGATGAAGTCCTTGATTAAAGATAAATATTATGAACTGCTATGGGGGGAAACTTCTTTCTGGCTGTTTGGAAGGTTTTCATTAATTTTTGATAGTCTGATGATTACAGAAAAATTGTCATATCCCTGTTCCAAATTATTGAGAGTCAATGTTTCTTGGTTAAAGTTTCTGTTGCTTTTTAATCGGAAAATAAAACATTGATGCGTGTTTCAATCTTTCCATCTGTTTGCCCCTTAAATAAATTATTGTGTCACTGGTGTGGTTGTAAAACCTTTTCTCATTGTCCTTTTTCAGAACATCACAGGACAGGAATAACCCAGCCCTCTTGCAACCAGCAACACATTTCCAATACTGATACTAATGACAATAATTTCTGCTTTGTGCATTTTGAGTAGCTCTGTGTAAGGGGCTAGAAAAGGCCAATTGGATTGACAAATTAGTTGCTACTGTCAAACAGTTTGATGAAGCAGTATCAAGCAAATGCAAGGCTTAATGACTTAAATGTAGTTTTCATAATGTAACATGTTGCAATATGTTGCATCTATGATGAAGCACCTTTGTGACATTACATTATAATATTAATGCTGTTCACTAAAACACACTACTGCTATTTCAAATCATGGAATGGCGATTTTGTTTTTCTAGTGCTGTTTTGTATAGTGTTTCATGTATTTATTTATTTAATTTTTAATTTTTTGTTATTCCATGACTAAACTAGACAGAAGTGAATCCACTGACCTTACTGGGAGATGTTCAATGGCTGCTTTTTTTTTTTTTTTTTTTTTTTTTTTTTAATTAACAATCTTAAACAGAAATGTTAGCTGCCAGGTTTTAGTGTTAACCACAAACAATAATATATACATATTTACATGCATACATATACATAATGAGCAAGTGCTTCTTTGTAGACTCACTGGTTTGCTACAATGTTAAACAAACACACAGGGTTTCCCCAGTTTAGCACTGCTGCAAACTGAGCCTAGTCCAGATTAGGGATGGACTTTTTAGCCGATATGCAATCATTGCACCGATGCAAGGGTCTACGATGTGTTGCATCGGTTGGAATGGTGTGCATCGGATAGAATCTGGGCTGAAACCACGATGCATCGCTTGTCAAAGCTTTGCATCGGTAAAATCCGATTCATTATTAATATAAATATTTTTTAAACGATTATTTTCAGTCAATTCACTTCCATAATTATCTCAGCAGTTCTCACAAGCGGACTATTTGTTGCATAACGACAAACACACTCTGATTCATCTGTTCACCACTCGGCGTCACTTCTCACTGAATATCAACCTCCGGGCAACAGGCAGACTGCTGCAGGCAACAAGAAACACGTGTTGACTCGACTCCACCAAGCGCTGGACATGGCAGACGCACAAGTTCATAGTTTGCCTAGCCATACATACAAGTCGCATGTTTGGCGTCACTTTGGCGTCACTATTTTAAGAGGGATGGAAACCTTGACAAGTCCCAAGCCATTTGTAAGATATGCCGTCTTGTTATCAAGCACACAGGCAGCACGACCAACCTGAATACTCACCTGAGGCGACGACATGGACTACGTTTACATGCACACCATATCCCGGTTCGGCTCAATATTCCGGCTAAGGTAACTGCGCTGCGCCAACTGGAATATTCCGTTTACATGTTACTTGGCATGTTCCCGTGTTTCGGCGTATTCCACTCTCTAACGTAATGCGACACTCAGTCGCGGGGGGCAGCAGTACACCTATAGTCGTCTGGCCTGCCGGAAAACAAATAGCGACAGAAGAAAAAGAAGAAGACTACTACTTCTTCTTCTGACGCTATTGGTTTTCCTCCCATCTTCTTCTTCTTCTTCTTCTGCTTCTTCGTCTTCTTCTTCTTTGGCGTTTAACGGCAGCTGGCATCCAATTTGTTGCATTGCTGCCATCTTCAGTATTATTTGAGCATTACATTAATGATGAATTTACACAGATTTGCATTGTTATTAGATTGTATTGACTCGTGATTGCATCGTGACTGCATCGTGACTGCATCGCGGTGGGAAGATAAATCGTATCGTATTGAATCGGAATATGCTTCATGTGAATCGTTAGTGTATCGTACCGTAGCCTACATATCGAGATGCATATCGTATCGTCCCAGGGATGAAGATTTCCATCCCTAGTCCAGATAGAGCTCACTTTTTTCTCCACTGTAACACAACTGTCACTGCAGGCTGCAGCTGCTCTCGACATGCTTTGTTTTTTAGCAGCACGAAAATGAAATTACACCTTAAAACAACAAAATCATACCAGACACGCCATGTAAATCGCCAGTCTCTGTTTTTTTTTGGTTTTTTGGGGTTTTTTTTAGCAGTGTTAATATGTTTTCAGGTGGAAGTTTCCTTTAAGGCAGCTGATCAATGACAGAGCTAGAAAGCAAAGATCAGATGGGGACCCTAATTAAAGGATAATAAAAGTGTTGTTTTAAGTTTGTAACTGTCATCTGAGTTGCACCTTGCTTTTACATTATTCCTGATGTCTGTACACAGTCAGAGTCGTTAGACATATCAGGCCTAAAAACTCAAGAGGCCTTTTCTGCTGCCATTTATTTTACAGTTTAAAATCAACTTCCACAGACCTGGGAGTTGCCTGAGTTAGATAATCCATCACCAATCATGCAGCCTTGATTTGGCTTCAAGATTATTGTCCCTGGGTTGAGTATTTTCATCATTGCCTGTGTTACACTGCTCTGCCTGGTGTCTGAGTTGAAACACACAGAGAGAAATGGAAACCTCCACCAGAAAATAATTATTTAAAAATGTCACCTTAGAGCTTAGGGTGTCTTTGTTACCCGGCACAGGACTTAATTTCAAGCGAAGTTTGACACTCAAGTTTGATGCCAAACAAGTAAATCTTAATGTATCTACATAAGGCTTGCACTGCAAAATGATTGGGGACATGAACACATGGCAGTCAGTTGTAAATGGACTGTATCTCTAAATGATGTGCGAGTTCCTGTTTAATGGTTAAAATTTCAAATTTTGAATTTGCTGCCCCATCATTGGTCTGATTTTGATGCAACTTAAAGAGATGCTGTTGATAACCCCGCTGGCTGCCTGTGTCTGGGAATAGTCAGCTTCCACCTGGGCATGTGGTCCAAACATACCTCTGTAAATGAAGTTTTGCTTTTTGTTTGTCGATAAGTTTGAAGGTTGGAGGTCCAAATATTTGCTGCATTAAAATATGTTTGTTTGGATGTCTCCGCAATGGGGGAGGGAGTGGTTGGGAGGATGAGTGAAATTATCGCTCTGTTTATTTTGTGTATTATGACCCACAGCATGAACTACAACATGGTAAACTGCATGTTTAACATATCTGTAAATATTTGCACATTTGCACTTGCACTTCTAAATTTCCAAATTGATTAGGTGAATGTGCAAGCATATTATACTGCCCATTCTTGGCTGCAACACAGAATACTTACATTTTCCTACCACAGGGTGTGTAAATAACCACCCAACGAACTGCATACCCACCTCTTCCACCACAGCGCCAAGTGATGAATAATATCTGATCAAGAGTGACGCCAGCCTTTACTCTATTTTAATCAAAGGAACAAAAACACCAATAATGGTAAATAATAAATAGTAAGAATAAAATTATGTTATTGAGTATGTTCAGTATTAACAAAAGCAACAAGAAACAAAAAGTCCCAGGGTTTTTCACAGACAGCTTTGGCTTGTAACATCGCTAAAAGACTTTCAGTTATGATTTTATTCATCACATTAGATGCTTTTTTATTCTCAGGAGGAAGTTATTAAAAAAAAAAAACTGCACAGAAGAAAGTCACTCTTGATTTATGAATATGAAATTTGCCCATGGCACCCAGTATTTTAATTGCATTATTGGTGCTGGGATAAGTCCTCCTGTGTTACAAGAACAAAAATAATGTGGCCGCATTCATACAGTACTAATATGTTTACCGAATCAAAAATGCTGGTTTTCACCAACTTTTAAAATTAGAATAAAGTCTGGTGTTACTATAATGTAATGCTTTCATAAAAAGAGGAGTGTGTGTGTGTGTGTGTGTAAGTGGGTGCAGTTATTGTATTTTGATCAGCCAATTAGTCTACATATATGAACGACGCTGACACCTGCAGCTCTCACAGAAATGTTTGTGTTGCTCACACTGATCCACTCTAATAAATCACACTCATAATCATCTTATACAGATATTTTTTTATACTGCACATGTAGGAGCAGCAATAATAATAATTGATGTCACCTTACTGTGACTTATGTCATTTGAAAAACTAATAATTTCTTTTTAAGGTTTGCCTGCTGAAGGTTATCCTCCCTCTGAACTTTTAAACTTTTCTTGAAATCTATCACAAGTAAACAAATCAAACTAGTTGTGACGTGCTGAAAAAAGCTAGTGGAAATCAGAGGTCAAAGAAAGCTGATTAACCCTGGTTACTTTGTTTTTCACTTTAAAACTTTCAGAAAACACAGTCAGCTCATCAGTTCATGAAATGCTCAAAAGAAGAAGTACCTTTGTAAGAGCTGGGCTCTGTGTGAGCATGAGTTATGTGTGTGTTCATGCTTTTGCTTGTTTGTTTGCACTTTTTCCAATGCACAGTGCTTAGAGGAATAACAATATGCGCTGTCGATATGTCCTCATGTCACTATGCCTGTGCATCATAGTGATGGTCAGTCTGTCAGCAGTTAGGTCGAGAGCAACATATCTCCAAATCCATTTTGGTAGATCACCATGAAATTTATTGACAACATTTATGTCAGCAAAATAACTCTATAGCACCACCAGCAGGCCATTTAAAAAAAAAAAAAAAAAAAATCTTGTACAGTAATGTCAGAAAAACTACTTTAGCATTGCCATGGAATTTGGTTACAGCATTCGGGTAACTTTGGTGACTCCATGACGTTTTTCTCTTGCGCCACCAGCAGGCCAAGCTGTTGTAACAGCGGTTGTCGTAATAGCTGGCATTTTGTGACAGCTGGCAGTTTGGGTGACCCCGTGACCTTCCCTCTAGTGCCACCGGTTGGTCTAATTCAACCATGATGAAACCCTTGGCCTAACAATGACCAAACGTTTAGCCGCTTCTCTGTTAAATATTTTTCATTCTGGCTCAGTGTCGTGTAGCGTAAAACTCACTAGCATGCTAACAGCCATGTAGACTAACGGTGCACTCTGCAAAATTGAGGACCGATTGAAGTGAGGACTCTAGACTCCACTGACAAAAACCATGGAATAAGTAGATAATACATAAGTGAGTCTGGCCAGCAGTGACAACCATGTCGACTTCAATTGATCCTTGTCAATTTTGCATTGTTCAACTTCACTATTTCTCTACATTAATTATTTCTGGCAGTGACATACAATGGATTTTCACTGATTATTTCTCAGCGTGCATAAATCATCTCATTATTTGCATTGTGTCTATTTCACATACACACTGAAGTGGGGAGTTTCTCAGCGTGCAGCTAATTATTAATTCATACTTTTGTTTTTCTTCAGTGTAGGAAAGACAATGAAGCGCTGTCCGAGATGTAATAGATATTGCCAGTGGAGATTTGAGGGATGCTGAAGTGTGTGTAAGATCTGATGAAGATGTGATGATGGAGAGACAAGGGAGTTTGAAGAGAGGGCAGAGGAGCTGGGTTGTGACGCCTCTGAGACGTTCCACTGATAAGCTGTAGATTGGAAAGCGTCTTACAGTCCCCGGCGATGAAATCAAGGAAGAGACTTTAGTTTTGGTGCAGCTGTCCATTCCTACGTCACGCACAATATTTTTTATTTGTATATTTATTTATTTATTTTTTACAGCAAAGGGCTCAGCTCAGAATTGAACCTTGGCCGCTGCAGTTAAGGACACAGCCTTGATAAGTGGTACGTACTCTACCACAGGGGTGCCCCTATTTATTGGACTCAAGGGAGTAATGCATGTTATCAATTATTCTGCTCTGACATTTTAAAAATTACACTAATCAGCCAGTGTGGGCATTACATCAGCTGTTTGTCTTTACCTTTTGCACCGTATACTGGGTTTTGCTGATTGGAACTTAAGCAAATGATGCATCTCACTGCTCCATTTTGGCATGATATTGCACCGACTGGACTAAGGGGGATCTTACAGTGTTAGTTTTCTTGTTGCTGATTGGCCCAAGAGGTGGCGTTTGTTTACTTTTTACATTAATGAAAGTGAAGAAGCTGAAACGTTTGGATATCCAGGATATTAAACAGCAAATATTGTAAGGAAAAGTTGAATGAATTGCATCAAACTTTTGGTAGTTTGGTAAATTTTGAATGTTTTTCTTTTGGATTTCACACCAAAAACTCGTGTCTTACTTGGTGCAAAAAGGCCTTCACTGTGACCAAACCTTATAAAACCGAACCTTGACCTTGACTTTTTTTTTTTTTTTATCTTGCCTAACCTCCACCAAAGTTATTTTATTTGATTTTATCTCTACTGATGTACTTAAATGGAGCTTGTTGTTTGTGCGGCCTGCAGTACACAAGTGTAATGCAGATGTTACTCTTTTTTTTTTTTTTTTTTTTTTTAAATATGCATGACTGTTGTGAGTCCAACCTGTCCCTGTGTGCGCTTGTAAAACAGACAAGACAGTGACAAGGATGGACAGGAGCTTTTCAGCTGCCTGCTGACAATCACATACCAGAATGTAGCCAGGTGACTCTCTAGCTATAGCAGGGTAGCCCATGCATGAATTAAATATTTTGTTTATCTGTTCTTTTGCTTACAACCACACTGTGCTACCACAGCACTTCTGTATTGGCAGGTGAAGTTTTCAAAGTCAGTCTACGGTTAGTCTCACTCCAATAATGCACCCTCCCGCAAGCACCTGAAAGAGCTAGTGCACTTGTTAAGCCTGTCTTAGTTCCCTTTGCAAAAACATGTTCTAAGCAGAATCATTCTGCCTCAATAAGAGCCTTTTTGTGCACTTTTGCTTACAGTGCCTTGCAGTACAGTATGCCACAAGCCTCTTTTAACATTGTGAATGAGTGGGGGTTCTAGCTGAGCCTCTCAAAAATTTTTTAGGCAAGTTATTCTGAGGGATTTGCCATTCTCGATCATTGCAACTCAGTGTAGCCTTTGTACAGAAATGTGTTATTTTTTGTAACAAAGCTTTCGGTTCAGATTTGGGAACCGCTGCAAGTTTTACAGGCCGTGTTGACAGCAAGACTTTAGGGTGAGATTCAACAGTAATCCTAAGAGAGGTTCCCTTGTTCTGCACTGATCATCGTGCGTTTATGCTTGATACTGTGTCTCAATCAGGCTCAGGAGAAGGGGAGAGAAATGCTGAATGGACTGCAGAGTGCAAAAATAAGATTAGATCTGAGAGGAGCGTCCCTGGGCAGTGTTAGCTCGTATAAAACCTGTTCTAAATGAAATGATCTTTATGCGCAATATTTTGTTTAAGTCAGCCTTGCCACTTTGTGACCACTGCTGTTCCATGTAGAAAATAAGACAGAACCTTTACAAGCTACTATGCCGAGATTTTTTTCTGCTTTTATTTTGATATAGTGACAGTAGAGAGACAGGACGGGCAGGGGAGAGAGAGAGGATGACATGCAGCAAAGGGCATGGGCAGGCCACTGCAGTAAAGACTTGCTCTGATAGGCTGACTCATGGTATGCAATCAGGTGAGCTACCAAGACCTGGTGTAATTTCTTTTTTTTTTCTTCAAAATCTTGGATGTAATACAGGAAGCAATACAGGATGTTTGAAAAGTCGGTATACACTTTTGTATACATCAGATCAGCGCAGACAATGGACTGTACTGTGTGACAGTATCACAGGTATAATGGAGCAATGATGGGTGAAAATTTGAACGATTACCTGTTGTACTGGAAATATTCCAAAATGGAGAGATCTACCACTCTATACTTTCCGTGTTAGACCCCAGTGTTTTCACAGTTTTAGAATGGATTTGCTCTCACCATTGCCAAATATCACAGCTTGCATGGCCACTTTGATTTGATTTGTTTTTTCTTTGTTTGTTTTATTTTGTTTTTTGGACACATATTTCTCAGCTTAATATTCCCCAGCAATTCACACAATTTAATTCCTTTGGTGACAAGCAAAACTTGCATCACCAGTAGCTCTCTGTGCCTTTGTATTAATTTTACTACCAGTCACATTTTCAAAAATAAATAACCAACCGACCAACCAACCAACCAACCAACCAAAAAAATAAATATGTCTCATTACTTCAGTTTGATATTTTGCTGCCTTGCATTGCCTTTTGTACAATGAAGAATCAATTTTAATCATTTTTGATCAGACGGTATTCACTTATTACACAGTCCTAAGTATTTTTGTACCTGTTTGAGGGCTATCAGGTGAGAGGAAAAAAAAATATAGCAGCTGCATAAAAATGGAGATCAGCAGCGGGTGTGCGGTCAGTGGAGCAACTTCATTTTATTATAACAGTAGCGTTTTCCTGGATCAGAGATATTGCACTGCTTCCATGCTCGGAGTACACTATTTTCACTGTAAAAGTGTAGCCTAACAGCCTCTGAAACAGAAAGTGAAACCTAACTGCAAGCCCCGGATCACATGACCTAAATGGTGAACAGACTGAGTCACCGACTGTGCTCTTTAGGGCACACAGAGCCCCAACAACCCTGCATAAAATGAATACAGACACCAGGCAGCATGGTAGAAATTAAGCACACATCAACCAACTGGAGGCGGATGCACTTTCACACGTTCACATCCCAGGAAGCAGCTCTGTGATTTTCCTCTGTAGTGGCTAAGTCAACGCATGAATTAAATATTTTGTTCAGCGATTCTCTTACAGCGCAGCTACAACGTGGTGCTATCACAGCACTTTGGTGTTAACAGGTGCAGTTATAAAAGTCACTGTAGTTTCACTCAGCCCAATCATGCAAGCACATTTCCAGCATAGCGAATCACACGCAAACCACACAAACTTTCCTTTTCACTGCTTGTAACACGCTTCTCACATGAAGCCGTTTCTAAGATGTCAAACAAGATCTGGACCAGTCATCCAGCACACAACAGTCAATAAAAACATGAGGATTATTCATACATCCTCTTCATTGTGACAGGTATGCGTGCTCTCATGTGCTTATACTGCAAAAAAAAAACAAAAATGCCGCTTTTGATACCATCTTGTGCTGTGCATGTGGATACCTGAACATATGCTGGAAAAGCAGGTGACAAGTTTCCCCTGTTTCCCCTGTTGTTTTCACAGTTGCCAATTTTGTAACGAATTTGTATTGAATAAAATTAAAAAACATTAACTTGCTAGTAGTACAGCATTACTGGAGTGTTTAAACAGTGCTGATATTATTTTATGTCGACGTCATTTGAATCATATCTCAGCTATATTTTGGCACACAAAGCGGAAAAGTAGCTACCTGGCTAAAATCCTGGAGCAGGTGTGAAGAAGTCAGGGATAATGGTGATGACCTGGATTAAGCTAGAATGGCTCTGCATGACACACTACTTATTCTTCTCAGTGTTCGACTTTGCCTGAAGGTCAGCTCGGCCATTAGCTAGATCAGCCTAACGCTGCATGTCCCACCTCTCCACTTCAATTCTTCTCATCTCCCCCTCTCCACAGTCTGAAGAGAGATGTGATGGGGCTAAATTTAACTTCACAGAAACCAAAGCTGAGATGTTAAAAGAGAACTCTTGCCAGCTTGGTAACTGACTGCTGATCATGATCAGTTTCACCTCAGCAAGCTGTCAGTGTAACCTGCACCTATCCCTCTTCTCTTCCCTCCATCCCTCTTTCTTTTTATCCTCCTCCTCCACTTGCTTCTCCCATCGCCTGTTTTATTAACAACAGAGCTGGTGGCTTGTGATAACTGGTCACTCCTCCAGGCGTTGAAAGGCAAGGACACTCTATTATCCTAGCTAGATGGATGGGTTGAAATATTGCCTGAAAGTGGTAGAGCCTGCCAAATCCTCCAGTCTTAAACCCCCTTTGTCTCTGACAGGGAAGAACATTAGTAAGAGGACCGCATTCTGCGTTGGGGACGTGCTTCTCTGAATACTGCACTGAAAGTGTAAGGGAGACAGACAAGTGTGTGTGTGTGTGTGTGTGTGTGTGTGTGGAGGGGAATTCAGATGTTGTATTACGTCATTGTTTGGTCTATGAATAAGAAAAATGCATGGAAAACTGCCAGTCTTATGAATAGCTATTGTGTAACTCCCACCCTCTGTCCACTCTCACCCTCTGTGCAAGTATGTGTGTGTGAGTGTGTGAGTGTGAGTGTGTGTGAGAGAGAGGGAGAGAGTGAGAATGCTTTGAATGTTAAATGATAAACATGGTACAGGCAGACAGCCAGGCAGTCCAATAGCAAGGTCAGATATTAATTAGTGTCCTAATTATTAGTGACCTTTGCCTCAGAATGGTTTCAGACTTGATTTACCCTCTGTGCCTCTGCCAATTCATTTAGTAATATGTAGCCTATTTGCAATTGAAACACAATCCAAGTGGCAGTAGTCCATGCATCTTAAAATAAGCTGTTGCAACCAGCTGTTGTGTTTTGGTGTGTTTCTGTGCTTCTATACACCTAAATATTTTGTCAACATTGCTGTCAGTGTTTAATTTATTGATGCATTTTTTTTCCCTAAAAGGCATTTTTGGGATGGTGTTCAAAAGGATGATGGCCTTTTTGTAATCATTCCGGAAACTATGCACGAGTATGGGTGACAGTATGAATGACACAGTGCCCTCTGGGCTGATTAGTGGCAAACACTCTTTTGACTGTAATTTTGAAAATGTCAGAATGTGTACATAGAGGTGAGATATGCCAGTTTTGTCTAAATCCAGTCAGTGACATGTGAAATATTAGGCTTTGCTCAAATCAGTAAAATTTTGACAAAGCCAGAATGCAGTGACGAGATGTCTCAATCCCCCAGCACGTTTTGTCCCAATGTGATCAGCAGCGTCTTGAGATATATCGTGTGTGATGGATGAACAGACAAATCAAGTGTGACCTGGCTCTGCCAAAGTCAGGATTTGATTTTAAAATTTTGGGTTACACTGACCCTTTGATACTCAAACCAGCTAAAAGCCCACCAATCTGTAATGATACAATGGACAATAAATGATGGACAGAGACAAGGAATTCCTAAGATTACAGAATTTAGATCATTAGACCATTAGACCAGTAAGCAACAACTATCAGTTAAATATATTAAAAACAGAAAATGTATTAAATCCAGTTGGTGTGCAACTGTAAGGAATATAAAAATACTCTGCAATACAAATTGTATACAATAAGAAAGTGGAGTGCTAAAGGATGATTGCCATGGTAGGAGAAAAAAATGTGCTTGGGCAGAGTGCTCACCACACTCCTGTGCCCTTCAAACTGGGCATTTACCTCTCCTGCCTGATTATTGTGCAATACCCATATGGAAGGCTCAATATGCGGAAGTGGGGATCTCTGTGGGTCGGGACCTAGGGTATTTCAGAACAGAGGGTACAACAAACGGCAGCTATGCCTCAACTTAAGCTACAAACAGCACCCACCAGAGCTTTGCACAGCCACAACCTTTCGGACCAGGGACCAGGGAGAAAAAGCAGCATACCGAGGGCTCATTGTCTGTCACTTTTATATTTTAAGCCAAATGAATTGGAAGTGCAGAAGTAGGAAGACTAAGCCCTTTCCAGCCCTATGGTCGCCCAGGAGGGACATTTCATTACTGGCAACATTCTGCCCC
Organism: Myripristis murdjan; assembly: GCF_902150065.1. Classification (NCBI taxonomy): domain Eukaryota; kingdom Metazoa; phylum Chordata; class Actinopteri; order Holocentriformes; family Holocentridae; genus Myripristis; species Myripristis murdjan. The sequence continues at coordinate 11,650,569 of NC_043982.1, forward strand.
AGGTTTCTTAAATTGGTGACTGGATGATGACCTAAAACCGGGGTCTGAGGAGAGCTGGGGTGGAACTACTATAGCAGCATGTATCTTGGAATTTCTAGCCCCATCTGCTCTACTCTTCTCTGTCATTGGTAGCTGGTGAGGATTGGAGTGTTTACTGGTTGTCTCATAGGTAGACCTTCATACCACCTCAGCACAGGGGGCTGGACAGGAACTGGTGCCAGTAGAGGCCTCAGGCCAAGCTTCTGTAGGTAATGCAAAGTGAAGCACAGGGTCTACCTCAGGTACTCTGACAGGCCGAGGGTCCTTTGGTCCAGTCACATGTACGACCACAACTCACAGGCCATGCTCCTCAGTGTCAGGGCTTGCTGTAGTTGCGTTAGGCCAAGCTACAGGAAAAGGATGACCACCAGAAGCAGATACAGGTTTGAGGATGGAACAATGAACATATTTAGCACCAGCCTTTGATCATTTTTTCCCATGCCTGGCCAGTTACACCTCTGCCAGATCAGCTCAGTAGAGCGCTCAGTACCTTGATGACGGTGATGGTTGTGCATCTGCTGGAACGCCTCTTGCCTCATGCTCTCTGGAAGCCCCAACTGGTAGACACAGTCCCCAGCAACAGGCAGTTGGTATGTCCTGTGCTGAGGTCCGTTTCTGAATCCACTGTCTTAATAACCCTAGTGTTGCAGGTTGGAGTCTTTCTCTCTTTGCATGGCTTGGAATCCGCCACAGCAGTAATGGATGGGTCAGCTCCTTGCAATGTTATCAAGTCATTGGTTGATCAATCTGGAACTGCTTAAATAGTATGTTGAACAGCAGACCCATTCCTACCAGCTCCTGGTACAGTCTTTAGCACAGGAGTCCCAGGTCAAACTGGAATTGCTGCTGCTCCGCTTTGAGATGGATATTGCCTAGACAAGGCATCTGCATGTTCGTCGCTACGTCCGTGCCAGTGCCACACAGTGTAATCAAAGAGTGCCAGTTCAGCCACCTAACACTGTTCTGTAGCCCCCAATTTAGCTGTATTTAAATGGCTGAGAGAGTTGATGTCAGTCCCTACCACACACTTATGGCCTAGCAGGTATTCACAGAGCTTGTGTGTCATAGCCCACTTCATGGCCAGGAACTTCAGTTTCATCAAGGTGTAATTTTATCTCTGTAGGGTGAAGACCCCGGCTGACATAGGTAACTGGTCTTGCCATCCTGCTACTTGACTTGTCTAACCTTTGTTAGCCTTTGTTGTGTTTCAGAGTACTGTAGTTATGCTTAAATCAAATGCTACGTGCTTCACAATATGTTGTTTTACATAGTACCACATTCCCGTCAAGTTACCATTTTCACTAAGACATTTCTGAGTAACTCATACATTGACTATTATTGCACTGATTTTCTTTACATTATTTGAATACTAGAATCATGTAGAGTTTAAATGTATTCCACTTCTCCCTAGATAGGATATCAACAAACTTATTTTTCCTTATCTGAAGGCAAGACTGTCTCTTCTTCTTCAAAGAAAGAAATTACTTGGTGAAGCTGTTCCTTCAAAAGAGCACCAAGTATCCTCTTTCGTCCAACACCCACCTACAAAACAATGAAAATATTTTACAGCTCTTTGTTCTTTGTTTTTGTGCCCTTTTAAGGTTTTTGTGCACCTTGTCCAGGGCTTTCTTGCTCCTGCCCTGGCTTTTGTTCTCTTTTCATTGCCCAAGGGTTTTGCTCTCTTTCCTTGTGTTAAGACTTTTGCTTTTCCGCCACTAGATTTGTCTTGGCTCCTTGCCAAGCGTCCTTTGGCCCATTTACTGTATTTGGGCATTATATTTTCAACTTTTGCTGAAGAGCTGAAAGCTCATCAAGTAAGAAAAATACAACTCAGAAGATGCATTGCAAAGAAGATCTTGATCTGTTGCGATTTTTGTGTATTGCCAATTATTTTGCACTTGATGTGCTCTAGCCTTGGTTTGTTTTTATAGTGAATTGGAGGTCTTCAAGACCTTTTCAAAACTTTTTGTAATCAGAGTGGAACTCTGCAGCCTGCAACTGAACACACCATGACCTGCACACACACATATGCCAGCTGAGTGTCGCCTCTATGTGGCCTCAGCTAGGCTGAGCCTATACAGCATTAGACTCTGCCTTAACACACCTGAGACTCTTTGGAAAGCCTGCTCCATCCATCCATCACTACAGAAACAGTAGGGAAAAAAAAACAAAAAAACATCTATTATGCGTTCTGCATAAGAGTTGATGCAAAGAGCTATCTTAAATTGTTCCCTTTTTACAACTGGCTTGTGTTGCCCCTCATTGCATTTAGATTAATTTCATTCAACTTGTTAGCGTAATGTGTATTCACTCATTCATTACTTCATTTATTTTCCCATTCATTTTGTCATTCATGCATCATTTATTTCAATACTTATTCTAATTGTATGTGTGTGTGTGTGTGTGAGTGTGTGTGTGTGTATATATATACATATACATATATATATATATATATATATATATACACACACACACACACACATATATATATATATATATATATATATATATATGTGTGTGTGTGTGTGTGTGTGTGTGTGTATATATATATACACATTTATCCCATTTTTTAACTATTAGTAACTATTCTCAGGTGGAACCCCATCAGGTGGAGCCCCATTTAAAAAAGTGAAATTGAAATTTTAAGTTAGTGGTGATCACACTACAATAGTGATTTTTCTCAAGGCACATGCAGAAAAGCCTAAACCATTTCTGGTTTAGGGTTCAGGGCATGTTCCCAATTCTATCTTTGTGTGCCATTACCCTCAGGAAAACTGGATTAGTTGTATTTAAAGACAATGAAAGGAGAAAAGTCCATGGCCCATTTCTCACTATCCTGATGGGAATAACAAAGAAGCCAGGGCACTGAATAAACTTGTGCAGAAGTGAAGACACACTCCGAATCCTTAGTGCTCACATCAAATTGTCCAAAAGTCAATAACAGCAGCTCAAACTTGCATTACTCAAAAAGCATAAGGCAAGAGTAATTTTGCACAGCATAATAAATCAAATCAGACCAGAAACATTCAGTTTAAGCATTGCACTTGGATTCCAAAGCCATTGTATTGTCAAGTTCAGTTTCAAATATGTGAATGCTTTAATTTCATGTTTATGTGGCTTTGCAAACATCATCTGTTGCATAAGGAAAGCTGGTAAACTGACCAAATAGGTTTTATTATTTTCCTCATAGCTTTGTCCTGTAACACAGCAAAATATTGTAGAAAAATATTCATTGTGCTTGGAAAGAAGGATAGCAATCCGAGAATATCCTCAGTAATCAACTGGTTTTTGACCTTACCCACAAGTCCCTTGCAGCAAACTACCAAGGAAAGAATGGACTCTCTGTTGACTGAATGGGTTCAAACAGTGTTAAAACGATTGGACCTCTACCAAGTGCATTGCTTGAGGGTTTTGCATTTGCTGAGTAAAATTAAGTAAGTAAATTAAATCTGAGAAAGGGACAAGTATTATACAATTGGGGTTCTTGACAAAACGCTTTGCTAGTGTGTGTGTGTGTGTGTGTGTGTGTGTGTGTGTGTGTGTGTGTGTGAATATAGTACACACTGTTTGCATGGTGATATTCTGTGAAATTACCATAACAATGTGATGTCCAGAAAAGCCCTGAACTGGTCTGGAGATGGCTTTCCCTTCAAGCACAAGATCCACATGAGGTGTCCATCTGGTGTCTCTCTCAGAAATGTAGAGCTATGAAGTTTACCACTGCCTCAAGGACGTATTTTTTATTTATTTATTCTTTGCACAGCATGCTCATCCTGCATGGTTTTTTAATTGAATTAAGGAGCACTCAGTGTGGCATCTCTGTTATTGTTATCTTGTAGGTGTACAGGGTTATTAAAGAGGGAAGCATGTTAAGTCATTTGTTATCCCTGGCATTCTAATAAACATGTTGGCTTTGGGCAAGGCCTGTAGGTTGTCTGCGGAGTTCAGATTGATACTCCTGCCATTTCTAGAGCTATCCACCTCATTATCCTAAGAGGATGCTCAAGAGGAGATGAATCTGGGAGAGAGAGAGCGTGGAGGACAGGAAGATAGTGATAGAGAGTAGGCAGGAGAGAGAATTGTGTTTTTTTTTTTTTTTAAACTTAACTGTAAGTAACACAGAGTGTGTCTTAATCCACTTGACATGCATAGAAAATCAGTGAATTAGAAGGAGCATCAAAATGTCATTAAAATCATGAACTTAACATATGTCTGGAAATTAGTCCATTCTAACATGTGAAAAATAACTCTTTAGAGGATCCTGTCAAACGAGAATGTATAGTACATAGATGTTTAACCTCATTGACCCAATTATACCCGCCTGCGATTTACTCTTATTTTGTTAATTTTTTTATTTTATTTTTTTTCCAGCTCAAGCACTGGTTCTTGACACATATACTCCCATGGGTTTTCTGTCAGAGGAGGCTTGATTTTACTAATTGGTACCAAAGCTGTTAATTGGAGCTGTGGAAACAAAAGATGGAGCATTGGAGAGTACTCTCTTGGGAAATACATGTGTTCAACCTCATTTTCCACCTTTATCCATTGTTTTTTTTAAACAGTCCAACGGCACAGAGGACACCGATTTCTTCTTACAACTAATTGTTCGCAATAGGACATACTATATTAAAAACACATACATTAGATATAAGCTATGCATTTAGGCCACATAAACATTTTTTATTCTGGGTAAACAGCAAAGGATCCTGAAGCTTTTTCTTATGACTGTGAAATGCACAGTATGATAAAACGGTCTATCTTAAGCTCATACAGTTTTTTTAATTCAGGAAATTAATGCCTTGTGGCAACACTTACAGTCATCTGCAAAATTGTGGCTTTTGGCGACAAGTTTGGGTGATAAACAGTCTTTGTTGTGGTGTTTTTTTGAAGTGCACTTCTGAGAGATCAGTTTGGAATCAGTGTGGGTATAGTACTGTGATGTGATGTTGATGTCTTCCTGTGTACCAGAAGATTTTTTTCCTGGGAAAGACCCGCTGACACTGGCTGTTTTATACACCAAATGCCCAGAAGCTAGGGCGGTACCCAACTCACAGTTTCCGGAGTCGATTCAGAATTGGCCTTTGAATACAACAAATCAGCTCTTGCAATATATTCCCAGAACATTTTTAACAGAATGTGTCTTGCTGTATTGTCAGATTGCACTGCCCAGTAACTATCTAAAGAAACACACACACACACACACACACACACACACACACACATACAAACGCTTTGACTCCACCTCCTGACTTAATTGCAGAGATCTATAACTGATGGTTAGACTTAGTGACTTTCAGAGGGCAGTCCTAATATAAGCAAATGTAAAACATATGAAAATGGGTCAAGGTTGACTGGCAAATAACAAACTGAGTAGTAATTTGTATTAAAACATCATAGACTATGAGGTTTTCCTAGTGATCATTTGGTGTAGTTGAATGGTTAAATGTAACGTTCTGTCTATATTCCTTTCTAAAGTGCCAGTAGTGAGAAATAATGTAAACTAACAGAAACTCTCAAATTTATAGGCAACAACCACTTTTTCACTTCTGCTTTTGACAGTAAGGAGGGATTCAGAGACAATATACTGTGTTAAAATTTGGGTTATTGTTGATTGGCTGTTTGAAAGACAAACAAAAAAAGGCCACTATTGGACTGGCAGCCTCTCACTCCTAGCAGCACATGGATGTGATGCTCTCAAATGATCCAAATAAGCACAACCACCGCTGAAGTAAGTGATGTTTCCTGTACCTGTGATCAGTTAATCTGTTTCAGTCATGTCAGCTCTTCTCAGGGGCCATAGTCATCCCTTCAGATGCTTTTCCACTGTCAGACATATTAACATTCTTTAAACTCTGTCACTCTGCTACAGCAACATGCTGTGCACCTTGGGAAATAATGAGAATATATCATGGGAAATCATCATCAACAGCAAACACAGTAAGACTGAAAAAGAAAAAAAAAACTTTAGCTGTAAGAGATGTGGTGGAGCATCCCCTTGCTGCTGTTGCTGCTGCTGCTGCTGTGGTTGTTATTCGTTGATTTTGGAGTTTTTCACCCCAACTGTGTGTTGACACTGACAAGCAAATGACATGTGTTGGTCTTGTGCAGTGATGTGCACTGGTGCAGAGACACACTGACAGCTTACAAAGTAACACAGTACATACTTGCACATGTGACACTTGGACAACAGGATTTTACATATGATGCAAGGGGGCTGCTGCTCGACTTTTGATTGCAGCAGACAGTAGACTGTACCTATCATTCTGCACCTATACGCAGCAGTCAGTCATCATCAAGTCACTGTGACCATGTGTGGAGAAAATTGCAAGTCGACACGACCCTTTAAACTCAAAACTTCATTCTGGGCTCAGCTAATCCCAGAAACACTGATCCAATTAGCTTGTCTTTTGTGTAAAAGTGAAATAAACCAAGCAGACTAATGCACAGCACCGTAACACAAACACATGAGCCTAACCCAGAGTGGGTTGCTCTCCTGCAGCACAGAGCAGGAGGTGAATTTTAGCATCTTTCACATTGAGGATACTTACCATTTCAAACAGACCACTTGAGAACACTAGACACTAGACACAAATTATGGAGTTAATTGTACTGAGAAGCCTAAATTTTAAACTCTCGGAGCTTTTTAACACTACACACCGTAAAGTGTCACAACCTCCATCAAGGTGCCGATCCTGCGACGGCCATGTTTGTGAGGCGCTCAGTGTTTGACTCCTCCTCATTAGTCATTGTCACAGATTGTCGGATTTCATTATCAAAGTTATTGTAAAAAGCTCACCTGCCCACTCAGCTCATATTGTTACACAACTGTACTGTGAAGATAAATAGAACGAGGTTTTCCTTTGAGGCCGAGTTGTTATTTCAAATCGATTCTCAAACAGAACAACAAATATTACATCAAGTGTGAATACGCATTTATCTTAGCTATGGAACTACAGTATCTGTTTTCGTGTCTGTGGCAGTCATTAGCTTGTCAAAGTCAAATAAATAAATAAATAAATAAACCTTACAGCAACTCTGAATCTGTCTTATTTACACAATGTATGGTGTATTTAAAGGAGAAGATCATTGCCAGTCTACTGTCTGCTGCAATCAAAAGACGAATAGACGGAAGGATAAAAATGCTCAATATGTTCAAGTTTTTTAAAAATATTTGCTTTATTTTTATGCCAGTACAGGCTATAAAAACACAGACAATACCATGATATGCACCCTGTGTAATTTTATATATGTATATATGATTATCTATGGTTTGAACTGCAGGCGTGGGCTGGGCAGGACTTAAATGCGCTCTGTCTCTGTTAGTAATAACATTAGGAATAATATTAGGCCTAATAACGTACGTACAAGCTTTTCAGAACATTGGCTAAAGCCCCATTTAACCTTTTTAGAGTGATTTTTTTGGTATAGGTTTATATTAAGAGTAAAAAACTTGAAAAAAAAAAATAATACATTTTATTTGTAATGCACTTTCCTATTTTTCTCCCTGTTTTTTTTAGGGAGTTGTTCCTCATCCGATATAAGGGTCCAAGAACAGAGGATGTTGTATTTCCTGTAAAGCCCTTTGCAACAAATTTGTAATTTGTGATTCTGGGCTATATAAATAAATAAATTTGAATTGAATTGAATTTATATTTAAAACAAATCTCAAAGTGCTAACTAAGTGCGAATTAAGAGAGTCCTCGTTTTATTTTCAGTGGATAGAGCTATGAACTAAAAACTGAGGTATAACACAAAACATGAAGAAGGCGACCTGTTACATCCTTAAATAAGAAAAAAAAAAAAAGCAATTACAATTACAAACAATAAATAAATAAATAAATAAATAAATTCATTACAATAAATACGGTTTAGTCTGTTTTTGTTTCAGTGGGGTCATGTGAGAAAATCTTTTGAGTGACAAAACCTCAGCATCACAGGGAGCAGACAGTCCACCAGCTTATAAGCTTATAATTATGTATAAAAATCCTTGATCTGTGAGAGGGGAAAAAAAAAAGCACAACTTATCAGCAGTACAGACAACGTGTTGGAACGTGTCCAGACTGTCATGGACATTTGACCTGTAAAATTGGACTAGAATTATTTGTGACACATTGAGGTTTTTCAGCTGCCACAGGAACAACATCCAGTGTTGAACTTTCATAATCAGGCAGAAAATGATCTCAGCCCATTTTACGGTGTCGGTGAAGTGCATTCAAGGAGCTGCGCGGCTGAGTTTACATTTGAGTCAATGATTTCCAGGGGGTAATGAGCAGATAGGTTTCTTTGGGAGTCAGGCCTCATCTCCATAGTTTTGCATTTGTTCAGCTCCACGGAGCCGTTTCCAGTTGTCCATGACTCAGTTACGGGATCATGGTGTTGAATGCTGATTCATAAAACAAATGATCAACAAGCAGGCTTTTTAAAAATAGCGCTTACAGTCAACAAAAGTCTCATGAAGGCAAACATATGAGCTGGAAGTGACAGTGAGTGAAGTCTAGCAGCTGAAACCAGTTGATTTCAGTTTTGCCATGAAAACATAAACTGAAAAAGTAATCTAATATTTCAGGTCATCTTTATGAGGGCAGGATATTGGCACGGGTTGTAGAGTTCTCATTTTCTGCCCGAACCCGTCGGGTCGGGTCGGGTCTAAAATTTACGTGAATTGGGCGGGTCGGGTCGGGCTTTGGGTTCTGCGGGGGATTTTTTTTTAATTAAAAAAAAAATAGAATTATGTGTTGTGTTATTGATTATGACGTTTCATTTTTATGTGACTGGTGGAGAGAGTGAGAGACTGGATTGGATTTGGAGGCTAAACTTTCAGTGACAGACAGACAACCAGCTGTGCGAGCGCAGAGCAAACAAGTGAGAGAGAGTTGCAGTTGTCCGTTCTCTCACTACTAGAATTTCAGCCACCGGTGCTGCTAAATAATGGCGAATTTAGCGGGTTTTTTTTTGTTTTTTTTTCGGGCTTTATCGGGCTGTCGGGCCTAAAGTTCGGCTAATTAGTCGGGTCGGGTTGGGCCTCGGGCTAGCCCAGTGGGGCCCGGGTCGGGTCGGGTCTTAATTTTCAGGCCCGATGAGAACTCTAATGGGTTGCACAGTACATTACATGTCATGATACATGAGTGACAATACAATTTGTATCACAATGCAAGGCAGAACTGACTAAAAACCGACTTAAAATACAACCTTCTATACAATACCTGGGTAGAAAAATAAAATACACAATCCTATTAAAATCAGAATTCACATCCCAATTTATTAAATCAGGATAAGCACAATGCACTTATTTTATACAGTACACTGCAATGTAGATAGCATGACATCATAAGAAAATAAGAGGAAAAAAACAATCCCACAGCGTTTATATGCCAGCTTTTTACGACCTATACTTACATTTTAAAGTTAAGTGACCTCTAGTGGTCCTTTAAAGAGTTGGGTTCAAATCCAAGCTAGAGCAGCGTTCAATTTTAGGAAAGTAAGATTGCTAATATCAGCTAATGTTTTGTAACCCTGACTTTGACCTTTTCCTGACCTTAACCAAGTAGTTTTAGTCGCTCAAGAAACAGTCCTTCAGGTTGTATTAGAGATGCTCCCATGGGTCGTAATAAACAGAGGTGTCAGAGATACGGCCTGCAGGACAAATACAGCCCCCAAGATGTTTTGAAGATGATAAGATGATACATAAATGATGAGTAGAATCAGCCGTAGTCGTAGGTATAAGTATCATAAGTATAGTATAGGTAAAACCAGCAGGCTAGTTACTGCACTGACCATTGCTGCGTTATGTTACTTTTAGCAAGCATACAGTCAAAACAACAAACGGTTGACATGGAATGCAGATTTTTTAAAAAAAAAAGATGGTGAGAGCAGTTATTTTTCCTCCGGCAGGTAAATGGCAAACCTTAATGTTACATATTTGTTGCATTTCTCTATTCTGCTTTATGTACTGCTACATCATGTGCTATTTTCATGAGCCAACGTGTACTTTTTCACATCGTGTGGAAGGCTACAAATTGAAAATAATAAACCAGAAAGTAGCCTAAAATATACCTGTGTCGACTCAAGTCATATTGACGTTTGCAAAAAATAATGCGGCCCTCGTGAGGCCTCATTTGAACGAAGGCGGCCGACTACCTAATATGAGCCTGACACCCCTGTGTTAGGGGGCTGGAGCAAACAGTCTATGTTGGAGAACTTGTGGTAAAATGAAGTGCAGTTATGGTACATATCATTACAAGAGGCAGGCGAATCAATAAAGTATTGTGAGAAATAATATCGCAATACTTTGCTGTATTGATTTATACAAATCAGTTGATACTCTTTATACACCATAACTGTTGCAGGGTTGTGTGCCTCAGGAAACTTGCAAGACTCAAAATGATGTCTGGTGAAAGATATGTACCTCATCCTGCTTGCACTCTTTTATTCTCTCTTGATCAATATAATTTTCAAGATATTGTGTGTGTAAATGAGCTGCCCTTCATTACCATAAAACCAGCCCGGTATTAATGGATTTCAGTAAAACTAAGTAAACTACGTACTATGGAGGATAGATATATAGGCAGATATTTAATTGTTAAGAAAGTTAGCAGTATGTCATTTATAAAGTTGTTGCAATATCTACCAAAAGCAACTTCTCACTCACAATCAATATTAAACCTAACAGTAAATATACAGTCAGTATATCAGCATACCTGTTGTGAGCTTAGTTGATGATAAATAGATAATAACCTTGAATGCAAGCATTACAATAGTTTAAAGCTGGATAATAGTACAATGCAAGCATTATACTATTATCCAGCTTTCTATTGGTTTTGGGTTCTTATAATGTTTCTTAGGGAACAGTAAAGTCTGAATCTTCTTTATTCATGGCCAGCACTACTTGTTAGTTTGTCACATGTAAATGCACACAAGATACTGTTTCTATGTGCTCGCTCCTTACCAGAAAAACTGGCACAACTAAATTCAGACTGAAACCTTTTTTTCTGTCTGTTGATAAATGCAATAGATTGTCGCGTTTTTTGTTTTTTTTTTTAAACACAGCACTGTGGTTCTTGTGAAATAGAAAAGCGAAATCAGAGGGATTTATGCATGGTTCAGATAGGCTAACAAACATGCCTAAGGGGAAATGAAGTGTCAATAATATTGTTAGGCGGCACATTTAAGCTAATAAGCCTTCTTATTTTGATCTGAAAATGAAATCAGCACTGTGACAAGTCATGGTAAGAAAAAAAAAAATCTCTGCTGTGGAGTGGATAACATTTCAACACCATTGTAACCGCTGCAACAAACTCTTGCAGCTGGGCAGCAGAGTGCACTGTGAGAGGGTGCGGCTTGTTAACAGACAGCATGGCTGAAATTACAGCCTCTCCAGATTAGTGCCAGAGAGCATTCTGGGTGAGGAAATTGCAATGTGTGATCACAGATATTCCAATGACAGCACTGAGACCCGCCTGTCCATTGTAGGTGCTGTGCATCCGTGCCTGTCCTCCTACGAGGATGAATCCTCATCCGCCGGATTTTGAAAGTACCTCCAAAATTTTGAATGGAGAGTGAATAAAAATAGCATGGAGAGAATAAAAATAGCAGAAAAGGCTCAATTTGATACCTCATCTTAAAATGTTGGAAATCAAATCACAAGACTGAAGGAATTTGTGTGTGTGTGTGTGTGTGTGTGTGTGTGTATGTGTGTATGTGTGTATGTGTTTTTCCCCAAATGACTGACACGAAGGACACAATGTGACAACTAATCATGTGCTCTGAAGCTGTAGGTCATTTCCTGATTGTTTTGTTTGTAAAAACAAATATTCTTAGGGAATAAATGAGGCACTATTGGCACAGTGTTGAATAGAGCTGTCACTTTTGTTAGATACTACAACACCTGAAATCAACATACCTGGAAACACAGCACTTTAAAATCAAGTTCTCATCATCTGCACTAACTGCTTTTTTTTTTCTTTTTTAATAGCAAAAGTCATCACAGCTATTATTCTTTCTGAGAGAATTTAAAGGCACTTCCTCTAAAAGTTAAGGACCCCCTGCAGCATCCATTGGCCACGCAAAACTGTACACCGACTCTGGGTGATATGGGCTGAGTTTTCCCTTAAGACACTCTTATCAAGTCTGTCTCTGTAGGCTGAGACTTAAGCTGGGGGGGGGGGGGGGGGGGAGTCCCTTCTCAGATTTTTTTTTTTTTTTTTTAGACAAAGAATGAATTCTGAATGTGTTGAAGTTCTGCGGTGCTGCTTCTCACTGGCTGCTGTTTGTTCACTGTGCTGGCAGCTTATTTTTCTTGCTTGTTTTTGGTGTGCGCTGCAACTCCCTGAACATTACCGGGATGTGAAGCCTGCACCGAGGTGTGCAGTGCTGATGGTACTGAAAGGAATCCCTGCATTCATCTAGAAACTGCGAGGCCAGTGGTCAAATCCAAATATTATGCTTCCTGTCTCCGCTAAGAATTGGCACTGGATTACATGCAGAACAGCAGAGATGGAGATTTACCTTTCTCAAAATGGGGTCCAGGTACTGGCAGAGGGCCATGAGAGGGGAGTCCAGGGGGTCTTCAGCAAAATCCTTATCTTATCCTATTGAGTGCCATAAATCCTAACACTACTTCACTATTATGGCCACATGTCATGGATCACCATCATGCTGTATCAGAGATGCTTTAATGAGTGTTACGTCTTTTCTATCGATGTGCTCACCAGACTGAGGATGAAACACAACACAGACCCCATCAGATCAAAGCAGAGCTTAACACAACGCTAAGTTTTTAGAGCGGAGAGTGTAGTGTCTCTTGAAGGAGGTGAAAATATTTGCCACCTGCAAAATGCCAGCTTGTTCAGTTTTTATTAATATGGGTTGTTATTGCCACTCTGAGATTAATATATACGAATTGGATTATGCTGTTTGAAGCTGGTTTATAGTAGTCTAAATTCTGATCAGGTATAATTTAAAAGCCTGTTTTTCATTCACATATTCATTAGTTATGCTGCTGTCAGCTCAATGAATCTATCTTCACCCCAAAGAGGCAACTAATCTATGTGGAAATGCAAGGAGAAACCTGCTCAGTTTCTCCACGTTTCCTTATCTCAGGTGCTGGTTTTTAGTTGTTTTGCCCAATATCCACTGCAAAGAGTTTCCATTTATACCTGACAACTTTAGTACACTATATACGAGATACTGTGATCACTCTTTTACCAGAAAAGCTGGCGCAACTAAATTCAGGCCGTAACCTTTTCCTGTCTTTCTGTTCATAAGTGCAATAGCTTGTTACAGTTTTAAAACACAGCACTCTGGTTCTTGTTGAACAGCAAAACAAAATCAGAGGAATTTATGCATGGTTCAGATAGGCTAACAGACGTGCCCAAGGGGAAAGGAAGTGTCAGTAATTGTGTTAGGTGACACATTTAAGCTAATAAGCCCTCCTGTTTTGATCTGAAAATGAAATCACTGCTGTGACAAGAAAAAATAAATAAAAATCACTGGTATGGAGTGGCTGTAATGCACCACAAAAACTTTGAATTGAAATTGAATGAATTTGTAGTTACCATGTGCTTCCAGGCTATATTGAAAACACTCTGCAGATCTTATTTTTTACCTGCCTTTGTGACAGTAAGGTTGTCAATCTTTTAAAACAGTCATTTGAAATTTGTTTGAGGTGATAGAATTTAGTCGCTGGGTGCAAACGCATATATATGAGGTCAGTAGACAATGCATTAAACTAGACAGTTTTGCCACTGGTAGAAAGTACATCAGTACAATAATTTCTAAGTTTTATTAAAATGACATTAATAACTGATCCAATGGTGGTAAGCCTGGTCTCTCCAAAGGTCCGTCACTTCATTTCTTCAGTAATCATGGGTAAGTGTGCTCATGCTGGAATGAACAGACACAAGCTGAAGACTGTGGATAGCGGTGGTATCAGTATATAAGATTCAATGCACATGCCTGTGCTGGGGCCAGGGCCGTTTAAGCCCCAGGGGCCCTGCAGGTGCAGAGCTGCAGGAGAGTATCACCAACAGTGGGATGGCTACAGGGGTTTTTTGACATGTTTGTTATATAATGCATTTATACAGCACCAATAATAGCAGTGTCTTTCTTTGAAGGAAGAATTTTATGATCTTCATAACAGGAAAACCTCAATTTCATAATTGTTGTTTGTGATTGCTGAATAAATTGTTAATTACAAGTGGATTGCGACTATAGAAATGCCGAATATGCGACCCTGAATGTTTTGAGAGGAAATGTGATGCATAATAGCTGAAAAGGATGGCTAACAAATTATTCAGTTAGAAGAAAACGAGCAAAAATCAGATATGTTAACAAACTGGGAAGAGGATGAAAAGAGCAATTTAATGGATAAGAGAGGCTTTGTAAGCATGGCAGCATTTGCTGTAAGCTGAGTAAGTATGGCATACTGAGACATCAGCACTTTACAGCAAAGGATATCGGGCTGTAGCTTGACCAAATAAATGGCCTTATTTTCCAAGTATATATTTTATTCATCTAAGTAGTGGACTTTGGTTGTGATGGTTTCTTATTGGTCAGCCACAGGAATGCACTCTTCAGTTGTTGTCTGTTACGGTAACAGGGGCAGCTGCGGTTATTATGAGCACCGAGAAATACACTGAAACAGTAAACAGCATGGGTTTATGCAAGTTTTATGGACATGCCACGAGGGGTAAAACTAAAACTACAACACTGATGTCCATTGGAAATTTATTTGGATGTTCTGCTTCCAAAGGCATTGAATACTAATGATTGGATTGGATTTCACACGGAGCACTGGCAGTGCTTGTATCAGAGACCATTCAATTTGAGATTGTCTCCGCTCTCAAATAGTAATTTCATTTTCCCTGTTAGGGCTACGATGTTTACTTTTGATTTTTTTTTCTTTCTTTCTTTCTATAAGCTGTTATTAAGGTAATGGTTGAAAGTCATAATCCCTCTTTCAATAGTCACCAGAAATTAGTTTCTAAAAGCAGCTCAAAGAAATCCCAAAGAACATGTTCCCTGACCCCCAAGCATATCTTGAAAAGTTTTTCATTCTCGGCCCCTGCTCCTTAGAGATTCTGGCATATACTGCTGGAGACTTTGTAAGAATTCCCTGGGCATGCCTTTTTATTTTTAGTTTGTAACTCCAGAATTACAGTTTACACAGTATATTACAGAGTGTTTAACACAGACACTTCACAGTCATTTTGTCACAGAAAGTAGATGCTTACCTAAGGCGCAGACATATGTTTGTAGATATAAAGAGGAATTACATTTGATTCTTGGCTTTATTCCTTTTGTGCAGTATGCCATTTCAATACTTCATCAAATTTACATTTGTTGAACCCGTATCCCATTTATACATAGACATGTGCGCGAGCATGCGCACACGTACACAAACAAGTTCATAACTGTCAGTAATTCTTGGTTGATCACAAGCCCCGGAGACCTGCCAAACAAAATCAGCTCACAATTCAAGCAGAGATCAGCGATGAATATTAAATGAAAAGGGTGAAGAATTAAGCTAAGGTGCAGGGGGTTAAATTAATAAATAAATGGGCTCATATATATTTATAAATATAGAAATAAAAAGTTGAGTCTCCTGTGGTCAGCCTCCATAGACCTAGTGGTCTTTGAAGGCATCATTAGCTGGTTTTATCAGCACATTGACCCTAAAACTAGTACCTGAGGGGCCTTGCTGTGTAGTGGTACAGGCCTGAGCATATGAGTGTTGGATGGATGAAATAAGACTTTGAAGTGGATTTTCTATTTGAAGGATTATACATCAGGGATTTTGATTCATGCCCGTTTTTTGTCCTCAAGGCTATGTGCTTGTGTGTGGGTGGAAAGAGCTATCGTTCACAAAATTATTAATGTATTTACTTCTTCAACCAGAACAATGCTGATTATGTAGTTAATGAGTGAAAAAACATGGAGGCCTGCTCATTTAAAGTGATCTTTTTGTATTTTATATGAGAATTACGATTAAGAGTGCATCAAAAAAAAAAAAAACTCCGCCGTAGCTTTTTCACTAGTGAGAAAACAAGAGTCTGAATCCTCACAAGATGTACAGTATGTTCACAGTTCGCAATATCTTTTACACAAGTAAACAGAAGATTTCAGCTCACAAGATAATAAGGACGCCTGAAGGGCTGAGAAATGTGGATTGTCATATTATACTCCTCAAAGCTGGTAAAACCAAACCAATTGTCTTTCACTTCCATTTTTTTAATGCACTGCTTATTGTGTATATAAATACCTAACAAACAAAATGATTATTTCAATTCCCATGAAAGTGTTATCACATAATCATTTGTATGTCATATGGATTTTTCTAATCCCACCGTATGTTGTCATGACCCAGTTCAGGATTGAAATTTAGTGAATACCCTTTACCCGACTTGGTAATCCTTGCGTTTAACGTAGGTGCCCCTCTAGCTTCGCTGACCTATTTCAAGAAGACCTGTTTTTGTTTTGAAACAGGCCTGCAAGCCATGCAAGTGTGACTGAAATACTGTAAGGAGACTCGAGATACTGTTTAAAGCTGCTTTAGGGCAGGTGGATTCTCCTAATATCAAAACACTCACCCCAAAAATAAATAAATAAATAAATTCAGTTTGACCCGTCGTCTTTCACGGGACAGGAAGGAAAATTAACATACTTTGACTTTACACTGCATCAATAATAATAAGAGAAGCCGAGTAGCCGGCGTTGCATACTGGAGGAGATACAGACTTTCCAACACCAGCGTTCTGTATTGGCAGCACCTTTTTTTTCCGCCAAATAATTTCCATGACAATGGGGCCTTTGTGCGGGGTTGCATTGTTTTGGTTTACTCAAACAGTGGAGGGGTTATTGTTTCAAATATGTTAATGCTGCTTTTTCCTGCAGGAATACCCTCTTTGAAGTAATCTCTTTGAGTGTGTTTGGTTCAAGTACCATTCTCAGGGGGGGAGGCTGAACTTTTTAAATGTAATTTTCCTCTTACCACCCTTGAATAGTCTTACTATGGCAGTTCTAACCTTGAGCCTTCAAAACAGATAAATCCTACCTGATTGTATTGTGATTAGATTAACCGTTTAATCTGCGACACATATGCATGGAACTGCAAGCAGTAGGAGCACCAGTTGTGAGGCAGAGTAAATGCAATAATAGCTGGATGCTAATACTTGCTGGCAGATAGCGACAATACCAGGGGCAAACAGCATTAATGGAGGACTGATCCAGCAGCTAACAATAACCTTATTTGTTACAGAAAAAAATGCTGGTATTTTTCCACGTGACCTCCCAGCAAGGAAATGTACCAATTTATTGACCTTTGTGAAAATCTTGGATGTAGGTAGCTCAGAGAATCCAGGATTGCAAGCTCGGGCTATATATTGCATTTTTGCTGGCATGTTTTCAAGCCTTGCCGTTCACAGTATTTCACCAAGACTTCACTATATGGCTCTCTATATCACAAGCCCATTACTGAATTCCTGTTATTAATGAATATTTGTGTTTGTATGTGTGTTGTGTGCACATGTGTATGCTTGTGTGCCTGTATCTGCACGCCTGTACACGTTGGCATACATTTTGAGTTTGAGTGTGTGATGTTTGAATGATAGACGCGGCTCTGTTACCCCTCTCCAGGCTTCAGCAGACAATCCCTGCTTTTTACCTTTGATTAAGGTTCTCTGCAGTATAATTCTGACACCTGCCTCTGTTCTGCACCACTCAACTCTGAAAAGTTCACTAAAATAAGTGTTTTGATCCTGGATATGGCAGCTATTAGGGCTTGAAAACCTTGTCTCTGGCAGTAATTCATAGCTTTGCTTTTGATGGATTTGAAAAGAAGTATAATGAGAAAGGGCTTGATTTGTTATATTTAGATACTTCCAAACTGTCTCTTTGAGTGCAATAGTATTTTATGCTATGGCTCTTTCTTTCATTATTTTAGTGCAAAATGTCAGTTGTTGAAAACAAACACGTATTTTGGAAGGAGAACGGATGCAAGATAGCAAGAGAATTGGAT
Source organism: Myripristis murdjan (assembly GCF_902150065.1). NCBI lineage: Eukaryota > Metazoa > Chordata > Actinopteri > Holocentriformes > Holocentridae > Myripristis > Myripristis murdjan. The sequence goes on from NC_043982.1 coordinate 11,668,621, forward strand.
GGGTCTGATACATATGCTCAGTGGATTGATGTGGTACATTTGAAAGATGGCATTCCAACTGTAATCTGGTTTGAGTAGATTTAGGAACAATCAAGGGGAGTTCTAAAAACCAATGCAACTTGAAAATCTTGTAAAGGCTGTTCAGTCGATGCCATTCGAAACACTGAAATGCAATTACAATGCCATTCCATTTCATCATCCAATCTTGGGCAGCCATAGAGGAAGAGACGCCGCAAACACTATTTACTGCATTGTTGAAATCACCAGGACAGGAATATTACAGTGTAAGTAGTTTGGTCGTCACTTTGCAGAACAAGGTTAAAACTCATGTTTGGACAAAGCTGTTTACATCATACATGTGCAGTTGGTGCACATACTGGAATTTGGGTATTCGCTTTGCTGTATGTCTTAAAGTTGCTCGGTGTCCAACTACAAGGTCATTATTTTTTCAGCCAAGGCAAAAATCTTCCATGATTCACAGCACAAGTACTTGATAGATTAAATGCAGTTTCCTGCAATGCATTTGTAAGGTGCCTCTTCTAATGACGTGGCTTTTATCTCTTTATTTAAGGGACTTCATCTGCATGACGTCAGTCCAGCTTTACGGATGTGGTTCATTCTTCAAGAGCATTCTGTATCATGAAAAAAACAAGCACTGTCTCCTAAAAATTATGATTTCATTCAACTAATCTGCATTCTCAATTACGTTCTGAAGGGAACGTATTTTGCCACGGATTATGTGCGTTTGTAAAGCATCACAACAGTTTTTGTAATCTCTTAGTTTGAAGACCACACAACAAGGTAAATTATAGACTTTCACCCAGGCGACCCAAGTTCAAGTCCAGTACAAAAGAAAAGTGCAGTTAGTTTTCTGTAAATCTTGTGTACATTACATTATATAACCTTGCTTTTTATGCCTAACCCTATACTTTTCTTTAACCTTAAGTAGATTTGGAGGCTAACGAGGTAACAAAAATGGCTTAAATGCTGCCTGGCATGATATCCAAGAGATATGTAGATTAGGAATGCATTTGTGATATGCCAGTATATACGGATATATCTCTGTATATATCTCTGCCTTAATGTAATAAACAATGCAGGTTAGTTATATGGAAATGTAATTTTTAGGAGACAGGGTTGAAAAAAAAAAATCAGCCAACAAGACTTAATCTTCTGCTCATAGCACTTCTAAGCCCAAGTCAAGCAGGCCATTTGACAGCTCAGGTGGTGTGCCTCTTGCTCCATGATGAGGCCCCGAGTGGCTGGATGGGGGTACTCCATCTTAGAGATTAACTCAATTTACATAACCAGTTGTTTGACATAACACATACAGCTCCATTTTAATTGCATAAAAGAGTCTGTTTCAGCATTCAGCAGATCTGCCACAGATTCCTCTATCAGTTTTATGGGGCTTGCAACAGATTCATCAAGAGTTTTCTGTTGTAATTGTTTAAAGACCTTGAGGCTCTGCTTTCTTCCTGTTTGCTGTATGGCGTTGCTTGGTGGTTGTCATTAGCCACTGTCATTTCATTCTGATTGGAAATTTGAATCAATTGCGGAGGGAGATTAGGCACGCTGTGGAGTGCTTTGTGTGGCTTTTAAATTTTTAATAGCATCATTTACGAGTGTTTGGAGGAGAGGCTTTCTGGGATAGTTGGTCATCTCCGCCTAACAGTGTTGAGCATAAATTTATTCTTATTATTTTTGGATGTTATTCATCTCTTTCTTTTACAAGATTAAAGGATTTACCAGTGACCTGTGGTGGGGCAGCCAAACAGGAAGAAAATCAAATCACAAACAGGATGATGCAAAGCTTGCAGAGTTAAAGTAATAATTTTAGAGAATTGTTTAACCTATTTCCTCAAATTTCAAATCATTAAAAGACGAAAAAAAAAAAGAAGATTTACATTACCATTCATTTTGTCACTATAAACCGAGCAAAACACAGTTCCTTGATGATGTTTTATAATTGTCGTAACTTGTTTCTCTAGTCAATAAAAATATTCACAAAGCCACTGTAAAATAGGAATTTTAAGAAGTGGTATTGGGTTAATACCTCTTAAACTTCAAGCGAGACAGGTGGAATTTATATTTATAGACAAGTAGCTCCTCTGAAGTTTCCCCCTCACCTTTGTTGGAAACCAATCACAAGGCCTGCCAGTCTCCTTGTTCCAGCACTAGAATGTATGAAAAACAAGTTTTAGATTGAATTGGTATAGCTAACCACCAGCTGCGAGGAGCACTGTGCTGAAGGAGCTCTAGCTGATGGAAACCTGGCTCACGTGAAGACAGTAGTGGCTTGAAGACATGGTTGTGACTGAAAATACTTCCTTGAGAGATGTGTAGTGTTAACACAGGGGTCAGGATTGGATAATGAGATTTATAGGATGGTTGACACAGAGTGGCTGTGTCGCCCTGGCTCCATCTCCGTCTCTGTCTCTCTCTCTTTCTCTTGGTTTCACTCTCTCTTTTTTCCACTTTTTCCTCTTTTTCTGTGTGTGTGTTTGTGTGTCTGTGTGTGAGAGAGAGACAGAGAGAGAGGGAGAGGGAGAAGGAGAGGGAGTGAATGTTTGCATAGGGCTTTGCCATCTGTACTGTCCAGAACCGAGGCATGACCCCATTTAATGAGGAAGCTGTTCTGTACCTGCACCATTTCCCCCAGTTCCCTTATTGAGTACACTATATATGGCATGTTACACTAGATGCGAGTGGATCGAAACAATATGACTGTGTGCTGAAACAAAGTGAAAAAAAAAAAAAAAAGCTTGAGGAATGAAGTTTGGTTGGACTAAAAACTATTCAAACACCACGAACCCCACCACAGTTCTGCACCGTAAAAGACACACCAGAGCAGTGAAACCAATCAGATCCTAAAAAATATTATTAAAAGATTTTTTTTTTTTTTTAAGAAGTGTGGGTGATGAGGATCAATGTCATGGAAACGGAGGTATGATCTTGCTAGAAAGACATGAAATGAGGGGGTTGACAAACATACATTTTCACTGTGGGTTCAGAGCTAATAATATGCAATTACACATTTCTTGTCCTGCTTTACTCTGTAAAAATGTCAAAGATATTACAATTCAAATGAGCCATTTCCTGTTTCTCACCACATTTGTGAGTGCTTTTTTTGAGCAATACCTCAAACATCACCGCTCAGTGGTATTGTGTTTAGACTTTCTCATTGTTAATTGATTGTTATGGATTTAATTCCCAGCCAGGATTCAACTTAGCACCAATACTTAAGCTGGTCAACGTATTATGTTAAGCACCCCAGTGGACTATGTGTCATAAAACAATCATGAGCATAAGCAACACTGCTCTTGTTGGTTAACAAAAATGCTATAGGCACCAAAATTATATAACTGTATGTATAACTTTCCAAGCTGAATTTCAATACATGAATGCAAAAACAATGGAGCAAATGTGTTTACCTTCATACAAATTACACACAATTCTGCACAAACATGGAAGTGAATGATTTGAGGTACATGGCTTAGCAAACATGGGATAATAACAGTTATGAATGAACTGCAGATGAATCACAGAGTAGAAAAAGATACTAATTACAGTGAGCTTCGTCTTCTCTTTAGGTGGAGGCACTAGGGTTAGGGTTAGGGTTACACATAGATAAAGAAATAGTAAAGGAAGTTAAGGAAGAAAAACTCAGACGGGAAACCATTTAAGAGTCAACAACAACAACAAAAGACTTATTACAGTAATTTCACCTCTTTCATTTAAGCTACAATTTGAGGTGTTGTTCTAGATTGAACCTAGTGGTATTCAGTGTTCCAGCACACATTTAAAAAGAAAAAAAAGAAAAATATACATAATTATTGTGATTAAAATGACTCAAGTTCTAACATCTGGCAGCACTGAAATCACTATAATTATGCATTGTGCATTATGTTTATGCTTTGTCGTAGAGAAGTGGTTCTCTTGTGTTCTGCCACAATGTTGCAGTGAGAAATAACTTACCCTCACTTTTGTGTGAAATATTAAGAATTGTTTAGCACAGTCATTGGCTGTAAATTTTGTTGGTAAATGTTATCCCATTTTTTGTTATGTTTGTGTGCCTTGCCATGAGGAGCCTCCCTGCTCCAAGGGCTTGGCAGAGCAGTTTTCCAGGGCTGGTTCTGGATTTTGAGATTTTGAGTTTCTGTCACCATAAAATTGAATGACTCATGGGTTTGCATGGAAAAGAAAACTAGAGGTGCAAAATAGGTTTAAGGAGGAGCAGAAGGTAAAATGTAGAGACGTTTCAGTCCATTCAGTAAATGTCCAGTGCGTGGCCTTGGTCAGTGTTTTAGGCCGAAACACTCAGACGCTGCCTTCTTCAGTGTGCTGAACAGGCTGAAATACCGGTAACAATTTTTCACCGCTTCTCATTAAATCAACATATTTGCAGTGTTTCTTAATTACTACAGTAATTGAGTTATGTCGAGAGGTTTACTGTGATGTTTCATTGTACTTTAATCCACAGAAAGTAGCAGAAAGTATCTTCAGTAAATCCGTTAATTAAGTCCATCCATTTATTTGTCAGATAAAAGATCAAATCTTTATTGCATAGGAAGGACTTACCATGGTGGTTCAAGTATTATCTGTCTATATTTCATGAATGCAATATGTGATGTCGAATGAAGCATACAAAATGTCATTAAAAAAAGCACCATTAAAAGGCATCTGCCTAGCAACATTTGAACTGAATAATTTCAGATGCCCATTAAGCACAATTATACGATGAATGGATTTATTAAACGTGTCAAAATGTCGGCTTAATTTCAGTGATCAGTGTAATGTTTTTCAGTCCAGCTATAGGAGGACTCAGGCAACACTCGTAGTTAACAGCCACAATAATGACACCCATCTTCCTATCCATCCTGAATAGCCCATACTTTTCCTCAATAAGATCCTTTAACCAGTCATTTCACCCTCATTCATCTCAGACAAATGACATCATTGTCTGCAACAATGAATCTCTGGATGGCTAACAATCCGACATTTGTCTTATTAGGGAGGGTCACAGCTGTAATCCACACATTCAGTCATTCTGTTATTGGGGTACGTGCCGTTAAGAAGTAACTTTGATTGCTTCTCACTTTCTGCTTGGCTGCAGGCATTAATAAAACAGGAGCATAATTTGAAGTGAATATACAGGCCATGCACAAAAAGCCCTTACTGGTTGGACGTGATATGCTCACTATGATTTAACATGTCTGGCACAGTCAATAAGTCTATAGTGAACAGCTTGAAGCAAAACAACCCAATTGTGTGCGGGACATGCCCACACAAACAATGGGGGTCATAGGAATAAGACAGAGGAGATAAATCATCGGTATTCAACAGTGCTTTCCAAGCGTCCCACCAGTTCTGTGCGCCTCAAGTCTCCCCTGTTGTGTTATGTCCCTGGTCTAGGGGAAACCAAAACACAACATGTGTTGAGCCCCCATCCCTCTCACTTCCAAGACCAGACAGCCGCACAACAAATCAATTTTTGTAAAGTAGCAGTTCTTTTTTTTTTTTTTTTTTTCGCTTAAGAGGTGAGCATGGCCCAAAACAGCCAACAAAACGAGTCAGACTCAACCCAAATTTCCCTGACAAAATAATAATAATAATAATAATAATGATAATAATAATAATAATAATAATAATAATAATAATAATAATAATAACAATAATATAAAAAAAAGAAAAGTCTTTAACATGCCTAACTGAAAAACAGGAGAAAAAACACTGAAGGGCTTCTCACTCCTACTGAAACTGCTGCTTGAGAATTAAGAGAGTGAAGAAGAGTCCACTGTTTACAGGTTTCTATTTACAGAGTTATCACTATCATTTCTATTTACAAATTCACCAATGTCACCACAGCAGAAAAATAGCACACATTAAATAGGTTGCTCCCTCAAGTATAAATCACAAAACTCACAAAACAAACACTAAATTCAGAGTGCAAATGGAATGGCTTCCATTTTTGAAAATGGGATCGAAAGCGGGGTGGGGTGGGGTGGGGGGTGTGAGAGGGCGGCATCAGCTGGTCTTTAAATCCTCCAGGTGCCCAATCAGCAAACAGCAATCCCCTCAGCTGATCTAATCAGAAACATCACCTGTGGCTCAACACACCCACTCCCCCCACACACGTAAGCACGCACACACACACAGACACACACACACACACACACACACACACACACACACACAGGAGGGAGGAGAGAGAGGTGAACACAAAAGCAAAGCAAATTACAACAAATGACTGACAGTCCACAACAGTTGACACACCTCTACCAACTCCTCTGGAATCGGCTTACGGCATCACAGACTTAATCACTGTCACTGTCATTAGGCAGTACTTTTTGAAGAAATAATTGTTTTAAAGGCTAGGTTACACTGCAGGGTTTTAGGCCCAGTTATAAGCCCAAGCGATCCATTGAAACCATCAGAGTTTAAGTTCAGAGGTTCGCTTGGGTCCAACGTTCAGCACAGATCATTCTGCACCATGAATGGACTCAAGACTGGAGATTCTTGCCCCCCAGCCAGACACCAGACAACCAGAGCCTGACAAGATATTATCTAATGTTTTTTTTTTTCTTTCCCCCCCCCCAAATGTACAGTTCCTTCGGGCATAGTCTGGCCCGGCTCATCTCATTTGAAGTAGCCAGCTTTCCAAGGCTGAAATCTGAGAGCATCCTGGCAGTAGCCAATGGGAATTTAGCTCAAGAGGTACTGTAAGACAAAGAGAATGAACAGCTAGAGAAGTCAGAAATGTAATTCATAGCTCAGGAGCTGGTCACAATTTTTAACAGTATCAGCTAAATTATTCTTTACTGTATTGCTTGTTAAAAGGATAAGGAATTTTGTACAAATTGCTGTGTAAGCTTAATGAGAACACTTGGGCCTTGAAGATGGAGTGTAGGAGCGCTCCCAGACAATGGGAGGCAAGAGACTACAGGTCTTCCGTGACATATTGCAAGACGTCATGAAAAAGTATCAGAAAGCAGCTAAAGGTGCAAGAGTGCCTTTTCTTTAGTGATTGTATATTTAAAAAATCGCCATAATCTGAGGGTTCTTTTCAATACAACACACTCTGGTATCAGTCCCGTCCCTAGAAATGGAATTGAAACTACCTTCGCCATTTGTGAAGGGTTTTAAACCTTTTTTTTTTTTTTTTTTTTTTTTTTTTTTTGGTCAATGAGGCTTTGGGAGTAGGCGTGGTGGCTCAGTGTTTAGCACTGTCACCTCACGTAAGAAGGTCCTGAGTCTAAGGCTGCCCCCACCTGGTATTAAAATGCATCTTTGGTGTTCTGATCACAAGTGGACAGCTGTCAGTCCGACCATACACACCTGGCGCTAACATGTGTCTCCAAATGCATCTCACCTGCCCACTTGTGATCGGATCTCATCTTTCCCCTCTATATGCAAATAAACACGTATCATTTGAGGGAGAGAGAGAGAGAGAGAGAGAGAGAGAGACTCTGCTAGTCCTTCTTTGATGCAAAAGAATAAAAATAAAATGCTATTTAACAGGCAGCAGGTATTAAACAAAAGGAGACATCCTTGTGCACTCCAGCCTCATTTTAATGCAGCTGTCAACTACTTAAGACGTATTTCACATCTGTTACAGGCTTGACCTAATCACGTTCAGGCCCAGATTATTTAATTATTCCAGCGGGTCTGGGAAGTTCTGCACTTAGGTGGATAAATCAACCTGTAATATTTCTGTGGTATTTCCTGTCGTAACTGCAATGCGCCATGCACAGGCACCAATAATATTTCTGTAGTATTCCTACAGTGACTATTGTGTCTAGGGTTAGAAAGAATGTCTTTAATTGTGGTGGGAAACAAAATTTAAGAACAGCTGCCGCCTTCGAATTTTATATGGAAGAAAAAACCCTGCATATTATCAATACATATTTTAGAGACCCCACCCAAATTTCTTGCAAAATGTTTTTAGGGGAGCTCATGTCTTATTAAGGGGAGTTTTGATTCATTAACCAGCTGCTTTATAGCAGACCAGAGTCAGGTCAGATATTTTGTCGGAAAAGTGACGGTCTGGCTGGTTGGGGTGTTGGGCTAGACAAGACAGAGGACGTCAGGTTAGTTGATGGTCCTTCAATGTGTCCTGGGACACATTTCTGTTTACATCTCAAATGTGATGCAGACACAAGCGTCCCAGACCATCTCCGAATGTGTCCTGAGAGCTGATCACTCAGGACACTTTAGTGCTGTTTACACCTGTACTTAGCCTGAGTTTGGATTTCTCAGGATGGATGTTAGTAACCAGATGGGAACGGGCCCTTTGTTGCCCCTTGTCCTTTCTGTGTGGAATTTGCCCTGGGGCTGGGAGATATATCAATATTATATCAATATGGTGACATGAGACCAGATATCATCTGAGATTTTGGATATTGTAGTATTATGATCTGGCATAAGTGTTGTCTTTGTCTGGTTTTAAAGGTTGCATTACAGTAAAGGGATGCAGTTTTTGTAACGTATTAGGCTGCTCTAAGTCTTCTGTTATTTACGTCCTCTTGCTTGGTTATCAAATCCGCATGTCTATTTTGTAAAAGCACCAATACTCCTCCCTTTCATATCAACTATGCATATAGATTTGATTTTGTCTGTATTGCCCAGCTCCAATTTGTATGTTCTCTTCGTGTTTGCATGAATTTCTTCCCACAATGCAAGTCAGGTACACCAGAGCCTGTTAGGTTGCTCGTAAGTGTGAGCATGAATGCATTTGTCTGTCTGTGTTATGCTGTGCTGGACTGACAGTCTGTTCAGGGTGTTTTCATTGCCTTCCAGCAAATGTATGAGGGGATGGACTCCAGCCCCCTCATGGCGTCTTCCTCATCTGTGTCAGCAAGAATCGCAGACGAAGAGTAGCACTTGACTTGCCCCCTTGATGTTGTATGTACAGCATTCTCAAAAGAGGTCCTCTAGGTTTTGATTGGTTTTATATAAGGTTGTAGAGTAATTTATTTCAAGAAAACTAACATCTTCTCAGACTCAAAAGCAGAACACAGACTGTCCTCATTAAAGTTCCCTTCTTCAAGCAGCAGAGTCAGGTGAAAGTTTTTTAGATCTCAATGCAGACTTTGATTCTTGAAACCATGTAATTTCAATTGACCACCTCAAATTCTGGGCTGGCATGATATATGCAGCACCAACTGGGTCTGATCAAGTCTCTCTTACAGAACATTCTTCATCACTGTAGGAAACCTCTTTCTCTGCAGCATATAACCCTGTAATGTTCCTTCAAGTTCACTTCTAGGCCCCATCCAGTTTTCCATTTCCATCCTCTTACTTAGCCATATTGTCCGTAAACACAATGTTTCCTTCCATTACGACGCTGAAAAAAAAAAAAAAAAAAAACGCTGAAATCCAATGACTCAAACAAAATCTCAAGCAATGTTTTAGCCATAAAGTGCAGGATGTTACAAGATACAGGAAAATTACTGAAGGGAAAAAAAAAAAAAAAAACAAGACAGTATTATGTGTACCCTGAATTCATTGGAAGTGTTTCATAATGAACTATGCACACTGTCAGCCAATGTGAAGCAAGCTGCCAGAGATGTCGGAGTAATTTTTGATGCTGACGTAAGCTTTGATGGTAAAGACACTAGCGCTGCCTTTCTTCCTTCACTTGAGAGTTAAGCCATTTTGGGGATAGAAGTCACTCATGTTTTTGCTTCTCTGTCTTTACTCTGATATCAGTCAAAAATCTATTTCACATGTCCTGCTTGCTCAAAACACAGCGGCCAGGATCTTAACTGGCATCGATGAAATCACATCACTCCGCATGTAGCGATGTGGCCACCAGCAGGCTTAGAATTGATTTTAAGGTGTTACTGGTCAGTTTTGAAACATGGTTAGATTTAGCCCCGAGCTATATCGTGGACCTTTTAACCCCAGCGAAACAGACAGACAGATGCTCAGGCAGGGCTCCTCTTGCTGCTTGAGGCTGAAGATTTTTGCCCTCGGGCCTCCTCGGCTTTGAAAACGGCCTGCCTGAAGAGTTTAGACGAGCATTATTATTTTTTAAGCCACTTCTTAAAATCTATTTTCTATTGACTTTTATCGCCTCTATATGAAGCTCATATTCTCTCATCTTTCCTTTTTATTTTTTACGATGTATGCTAAAGAAAGATTTTAAGTTATATCATGCTGTCAGCTTGATTTTATATGTTTTAATTCATTTTTTTTTAAGTTTGATGTTTTCCCTTAACAGATTGTAAAAGCACATTTTTAAAAGTTCTGTATAAGTTTTTTTTAATTATTATCATTGTTATTATCATTATTATTTTTATTATTATTATTATTATTATTATTATTAGTAGTAGTAGTAGTAGTAGTAGTACTCAAAGTAGCAATAGTAGTGTAGCAGCAGGTGTAGTCGTAGTATTACTGTAGAAGTATTACTGTAGTAAGCAATACTATGAATATAAGTGAATCCAATTCAAATGGACAATATTCAACCTTTGTATGTTCTTGGTCATAATAACGCATCAAATCGTATGAAACTGATCTGTTTCAGCCTATAAACAACTGGTTTTGTACTGTGCAGAAGGCCTGTGTGCACACGTGTCCGTGTGTGTGTGTGTGTGTGTGTGTGTGTGTGTGTGTGTGTGTGCATGTGGCCTGTAGAATGTAGATCTTACTAAACTACAGTGTCAAGAACTAAGATTTAAAAAGTGAAGCTCTGTGATGAAGCTCTGTGATGTTCCACATGTTGGACATCTCACTTCAGTGGTTTCGTTGGAGGCATTTTCAGTCATGGGCTGTGAGCTCTGAAAGAGGGCACACCGCCATGCTGTTGGCCCATGTTAGATAGTTTACAGGATTTGGTTTACGTTAAACCTTTATGTTCCTCTGCAAACAAGATTGTTTTTGATAATATGTTAGTGAATTTGGCTGCCCTTACCACCTCTAATTTGCCACCTCGTGCTATCTTCTCAACTCTTCAGGGTCCTATATTCTTGGTAGTTATTACCTTGAACACCAAGTTATTTTTGAGGGAACGGAGGAGCAGCCCACGTAGATCTCACATGCATTAACTATCAGCTATTACACAATGAGGATAATCAAGAAACAAGGGAGAAGTGTGATTGGATATGAATGAGAACCGATAGGCTTGTGATGGAATGAGTGATAGATATGTACCTTAAAATTTTGTGTCAATGATATTTATTCAAGGTTTTATTCATGAGTCCTGATCCCGAGTGGAAACCTAACCTTGCTGAAAGAGTACTGTGGCAAAGATCACTGTGGGTTTTTTTTTTCAAGATACTCGCCCTCGTCTTTCTACTATGGAGGTCATGGGTCATTAAGAATTCTGTCGATGAAGCCTTGATTTTTGTGTAATGCTGAAATCGAAACCGTCCAAACTCATATTGACTCATTCATCTTTTGAACCTTGAAGAAAATGGATTCAGGTACAGGGCAAAAAAAGAAAAAAAAAAGAAAATTAAAGTAGTTACTTCATGTAACTTTTTTAAGGGCTGAAAGATTGCTTCTCTTTCATGCCTGGTAACTCTCATTACTTACCACCCAGGGGGTGAGAAATCAATTTGTGAAGCTTAAACACAAATGCCAATTTTATTTTCAGTCACTCCAAAAAAAGAGAAAAAAAGAAAGGAGAAAGACAGAAAATAATATAAAATCACTCTAAGTGTCATGTGGACAGTAAATCAATCTGTTATTCTTTGTCTCCAGAGTCATTAAGTATACATTATGTTCTTACTACCTTTAAACTCAAACTCTGTGAGCTTTCCCTCGTTCTCATACTCATACAATTTTACAGTTTTAACGGTGCAGCTCTTAGTGGCTATTGATTACAGAAACAGCAATTGTAGATGCATCAAATTTCTCTGAGGCAAAGGTTAGCCCTTGCCCAAAATTTTCCAGCAGATCACTGACACAGAAACTTGATTTTCTTTTAGCTGCCAGCTGCTTAAGGTAATGTCCTGACTATAATAGAGCAGTCATAACGGCTCTCATGTGGGCTTCAGCTGTGAATATAAGAGTGCATAGAGTGTGTTGGTTTTATATCTTCGGTGCATTGTTTCATGTGTAGGCTGGATCTTCACTGTTTTAGCCAGTCTTAAAGCAACTAATTGTCTCCATGTTGCTTAGCAAGCCTCTTAATAGGCTTAGACTTCACTTCATCTATAGCATGGATGTGCATTTATTTGTGGTTTAATGGTGAAAAAACAGGTCATACCATGAGAGGTATTTATTTATTTGTTTGTTTGTTTATTATAGAAGTCTGGGCTATCACAGTCTGGATGTCTGAAATGGTATATTCCAAATAAATACTGGAGATTGTCATAACTATTTCCATCTTCACCTTCCAAGACTCTTGTCTGTAGTTTTATTGGTTAGCTTCAGCCACTAGACTATGTTTTCACATCATTCAAAGCCAAAATCTCAACAATTGCTTCACTACTGAGACACCTACATATTATTTACCTGGATGTGGAACTCCTCAATACAGTATGCATAAAAGACTGGCCCCAAAACCACCCAGAGCAAGTCTTTTTCAAGATATTGATGTTCACTCTGTTGTGAAACACGTATAGTATATGTTCCATTTTCAGTTTCTCCATGCCCTAACAACTTTCATGATGTTGCCCGACTCTACACGGCGTTATTTGTAGACAGGCACCTGCAGTCAGGGGGCAAAGAGTAAACAAGGAGTTTCAAAAGCAATTTCTAAAGCATTGACTAGGGAAGTGTAAAAAAAACTGTATAAGAAAGCCAAGATCATAGATAATTTTACAGCTTTTCACTGACATGTCTCATTATAGAGCGAGCAGTCAGTGTATTCAAAAAGACATGCTTTGGATGATTTTTGGAGATGATTTTTGCCAAGCAGTGTATTGAAGAGCTGCACACCCAGGCAAGTAAGATTTGAGAAGCTCTACAGTGGAGCCGTTGATGAGATTTTGGTCAGGATCAGCCAGTATGATGAAAAAAGATGGGGAATTAGGGCGCTTGAAAATGGCTAGTTATACTTTAAGATGCTGCCTCTGCTCTCTTGCCTACACACAGTCTCATCGGACACCGGATTCAAGCTGATTAGTCATATAGCGCCATATTGCATTGACTGGCAGAGTTATGTTGATTTAAGTAACAGGTTACAATAGTAGGACTTTGAATCTGACAGAACAGATGAAGAAAGTTTGCTCAAAGCATATGTGCACTCCACACAAAAATAAAGATGGAGTTTCAGCTCACTGCAGTTGCTTTTTTTTTTTTTTTTTTCCAAATTTTGGCAAGCATGCAAAAATGCATATCAGCTTGTCAAAATATTGTCAAAATGTGGCGAGGGTATTTGAGCATAACACTTCACAGTTTAGCATAAAATGATTCTGCTACATTTTTATTAATGTTGTTAAGATTACAGCCACAGCCAAGAGTTGAGAGATCTAATATCCGCATCACAGTGATGTTGCTTTTTGCCAAGATGTCATTTTACAGAATGTGGTTATTGCTTTGACCTTATTTTTTTTTTTTTTTTTTTTTTTCATCACAAACACACTTTGGCTAAATATGTGTTTCTGGTTGTCATGAGATGCATTTTGGAGCTATTTTGTGGAGACCTGTCATGTTATTTTCTATAGGTGAGCACATTTAAAAATGACAGCCGCTCTTGCATCTTGTAAACAAGGTTGCTGAAGGTTATTGATGATTGTCGGTCTTGTGGTAGTGTCACATTTTGTTGTCTGTTTGAATTACTTAAAGGGTATTCTACTATGACTTATACACTATACCCAAATGTCTCCCACTGTAGCTGCGGTGAGGTTGGGAGAAACAACCTCGATCTCGATTCTCTTTTGAAAAACGCAACTGTCACACGCAAAAGGAAAGGACATAGATTTTTCCTCACCACTCCTTACTTCGGGAGTAAAAGATCACTTTACATTCACCTTTTGAAAACTTTAACGCCATGGATTTCTCCAGCAAACAACTTTTACCGAACATTTTTCAACTTGTAAAACTCATCCTAAATACAGTATCTGTCATTGTGGCTATTATGTGTCATTTTACAAAGAGTATTCTCGTATGAGTTGCTGCCAGAGTAATAATGCATGGGACGTGAGTGGTTGTGTCCAACAAACCTAGTATGGAGTCAGTTCTGCTGTGTCTGCCTAAGAAATCCATTCACAGCGGCTTTTTTTGAAGTCAGATTTAACTGTTGGTAGCCTCTGCGCCTCCTCATGAGAGAAGCCCTCTCCAGAAACAGAATGTGGGTGACCATGGTGTACAGCACAAAAATAACTGCATTACTGGAAAATCAGCGTGGAGTCACTGTGAGCTGCAGGAAATAACTGGACATGATTGGAAGGGTAACCGGGTTTATGCAAAAAGATAGATGAGCATCAGATAAGGAGAAATAAAAAAAAAAAACAACTATTTTTTTACAAACTGTGATGTGATATTGATTTACAACAGTATAAGTTATGCAGTATGAAAAGCTGAAAGAGAGTCTACCTCTTTAATTACAGCTGCGATCGATATTTCAAATTCACTCAAAGTATTTCTTGTGATGTGTGCGTCATCGTGCCATGGCAGCGTTTTGTTTCACCTTTAAAAATGAAATCACAACCAAACCACACGGCTGTTTCTCCGAGGCCCACGTCTACGTCAGGCCCAAACATTTTCTCAAAGAATGAACCATCTCGGTGAGGTTGTGAAGGGTGCTTGCTGAAACTGTACAGTATGTTTGGAGACATACGCTGTGATCCCCACAGTTCATTCAATCCCTCTTCCAAGTCACCCCCTCACACATTCACACACGCACACACACACACACACACTGACACCGAGATCCCAAGCTCCACCACTCACTCTCTTTCTTTTTCTCTCCATCCCATTCACATTCCATTCCCTTTTATTGTCTTCATCCCTGTCATGTTCTCTCTCTACCCCCAACCTCCCTTTCCTTCTGTCTTTTTCTTTTGTTCCTCTGCCTTATTCTCTCTGCCTCGTGCTGTCTATTTACCTCATTCATATTGACGGCTGCATCTCTAATAACTATTGAAGGATGGCCGCAGTTTCCTTTTCTTTTTTTTTCTCTCCTTGACTCATATCTACTTCTGGGAGCTGGTTAGGCCTGCCACACAAGAGATAAACAGAGGATCAAATGCACTAAAGTATTCTCAGATTTTAGATTCCTCAACATTCTCAGGAGGAGCAAGCAAGCAGACAAAAAGTAAATAGATAAAATAAAAAAAATAAAGTGCAGATCTCCACTTCTCTAGTGCTCGGACTTAGGCAGCATACCGGCTGAGGAGTTAGCACTCAGGTTTTGAATCACTGCAACAGCGAGAGGTGCTTGATCATACAGTCATAACTGTACACAAAAAAATATCAGGTTGATAGGCCCAGTATTATGCAAGATTAGCTGCAGACAGATACACACACACACACACACACACACACACACACACACACACACATGGATGGGCACACGGACTCACATGACCAAACATAAAACCACCAGGCAGAGAGAGAAATGCCCTTCTATTAGTTGAAGATGTGAGGAGTTCTTAAGGGTTTTCAAAGTTTATATTTGCATTCATAGCTTGCCGTCACACATCTTCACAATAAGTGACTTTTATGTACCCAGATTCAAAAGAAACACTTAAATGAAGAGGAGGTGTCGGCTCATTGAAAAGCAAAGATACATATTGTTGTTTGAACAAGTGAAAATATTTCTTTATTTATTTTTCCTTTACCAAGTATGGTTTCATGTGATAGCTTGCAATGCTGCGTAATCTTCAGCCATGAAGAGGGTCTCCAGAACAAAGTCATTTTTTTGTCACGGTGTCGTCCAAGACAACACCGCTCGAGGCTGTACAAGCTATACACCCGGTCCGCTTGTGCGTTTTCCTGTAGCATTTAGAGAAAATCTGTGACTCTCAGAATGTGCTGATCCGCGGGCCAGTGCCATCAAAATGTCCATGAGTGGGAGAAGCCGAACATATGGCAAATGTACAACTTCAGTTGGATCACAGTGAGATGATAAATGTGTTCAAGTTCCATTAAGGACAGCGCAGTCCTTAAGTACAGGCTACATGTGTAGGAAACGCGCCATATGGCTTCTACTATCGATATGCCTTCCACTATAACATCTACTATTTATATGTATGTATGCCATGTGCCTTCTACGATGCCTTCTGCTATATAAACGTCTGGCTCTAAATAGTTGCAGTCTACAGCTAAGAAAACTGCTGATTGAATTTTATCCACAAAGCCAGTTTCCAGAGGAATTCATACCAAGGGGCACTGGGTTAAATCTTGGCCATAATGGCAGTTGGTTAACCATCAAAATAGAGGGAGGGGTTATAAGTCATGAGAAGAGTTGGTCAAAAAGAAGTACATTCATGCCCAGTGAACTGTGTTGGTGAGTCTGTGTTTTAATGCTTTGCTGGGGGAAAAAAACTCATTTATTTATTTATTTATTCATTTTTTATTTATGTTAGGACACACACGAAGGTTACCCACTGCCATTCAAACAGACATCCATCTGTGCATTCATGTAAACATCAGAGTACTCCAAAGTCCTGTCTCATTGACAAGTCTTGGCATGGCTCCAGGCTGTGCAGGATTATGTTGGCAGATTATTGACAATGACCAAATACATATCATAGCATCAAAGCACCCTCACTTTAGCATCTCAACACCACCTGTTACTTTAGGAATATGATTTTAATATTTTACTGATTGCATTCAAGGAAAAGCTAAAGAACAAATGGTGATTGGGTAACACAATTGATTTTTTTTTTTTTTTTTAAACACCGTTTTTGAGGCGCTAAAGATGACCAGAACTGATTGTTTTTTTTGTTTGTTTGTTTGTTTGTTTATCATTGTTAACACTCTCTCTAAAGCATGTTTAACCATTTTGCGAAGTGCTGCGTAAAGCAAAGTTTATCATTGTTTTTTTTTCTTTATTTTCACTTGAAATAACATCGATTATTAAACATTATATCTGTGTGTGCAGCCCTCATCCATTTCTACAAGCTTAGTCAGAAGGGTTGCCAGTTCTTGTTCTATAATTCTTACATTTCTATGAATAATGGAGGAGACTTTCAGAGCGGAGGTGCATCCTGCTCTCCTGAAGCCCAAGGTTCCCAATTAGAAGCATGGATTGGTGCCAGAGCACATGTTTCTCCACTGCATTTGTTGGCACTTTTGAGATACACCCTCCTAAAGAATTAATGAAACCAGCAAACAAAGCAGCACTTGCCACAGATATTTCATGCTGCCTTCACCAATTTGCCACTGAGCAGCAAGAAATTGTCACATAGCAGGCCCATGTGCTACTGTTTCTCTAAATGGCTGAAGGAGCAGTATGTATTCTCTTTGAAATTGTTTTTGTTACGTGATCGCTGTCTTTAAGTAGATTAATTCATGTGTTATAAACAAAGGGAATAGTGATGAGTCACGGGACAAAGGTCACAAATTGCACAGCTTTACCTGAGGTGTGGAATGAAGCAAGGGTCGTCCAGTCATACTAATTTGAAAGGACCTGAAGTGGGGTTTGTTTTGTTAGTCGTCCCTCCCCCCAACACAAGCAATCGTCTTTTGCAAAATGTTCAAACGAATGGGTGTGTATGGGTGAGTTTGCCTGGTAGCATGCGCTGAAATGAGAAAAGGAGTCTCCATTTTCCCTTAATTTCCAAGCCTGGCATTCTGAACAGCCGTGATCAGATGCTGAAAGCAAAATTCTGCTGAATTTGAATTGAATTAAAAACTCAAAAATGTAAGCTTAACCTGCGTGTGTGTTGAGTGAGGTCTTCTTCATTTTATATTTATAAAGAAGGCACGGCTTATTCCTTCCGAAAAATGATGCATGCCTTCTTTGGCCTGCCAGTGGGAACGTATACGGTTTTGTTGGTTTCTTGTTTTATGTAGAGAATGTGGAGTCCCATGGAGCACAGCAACTAACTCTGAGACAGATTGTGACACTACATTGGAAAAGAAATTGGGTTTTGGGCAAGTATTCCTCTTAGTAGCTGCCAGAAAGTCTCTTCCCTTTTTGGACGACAGCCTTATGGCATTATTTGTGGATTTACTGTGCATTGCTATTTCTTTATTTTGTTTTTGCATATTACATGATGCCTCCTGTTGTTTGGCTCAGTAAAACATCCCCACCATTAAAAGCATTTGTGTGTTTATATGCCTGAAGGAGATAAATTATTGAAATCCTCACATCATTCATTAACAATTGAAAAAAAGACAACAAAATAACTTACAGAAGAACTTTGCTGCTACAAAGAGGTAAACAAATAAAGCCTTTAAATCTCATTAATTCGAAGAGTGTAGGGTAATTCGGTAAGTGTAAACTGTTTCTCTCCCGCTGAGTAGCCTGTATGGGACCTCTTTGTCTGTTGGTTATTGAATAAAATGCCATGTAACATTTACAAAGGCAATGTCAGACAGGTTGTTACTCCCCCCGCCCCCAAACACATACGCACATACGCTCACATAGTCTCAGCGAAGTCAATAAGACAATTAATATGTCCTTTGAGATGCCCAAATGGGGAGGGTGAGAAAATGCTGACACAGAATGTCCTATACTTTGCTCTCCCAATCTAATTATAATGTACAGTGAGAAGTCATTGGGCACATCGTAAAAGTTAGTGCATAGTTGATATTGTTCCCCATCCCAAGTATATTACGGCGAAAAGGGTTACGAAGCTAGTTCTGTGTCTCCTTGAGAACTGTCATTGTTTCAGTGACAATGGTGGTGACATTAAAATTTCAGTGACAAAGATGGTGACATTAAAAGGCATTGGAAATGGACTGCTGTTAATTAAACGGTGCGGGCTTTGTTATATTAGAATGTCTTACTCAAATAGATACTGCTACTTGAGCAGAAGCAAAAGTATTGGTGGGAAAAAAAAAAAAAAAAACGTCCTCATTAAAGGCAAAAAAAAAAAAAAAAATAGCTCATTTAAAATAATAATTCCTGTAATAAAAGAGTTACGTTTTAGGGAAGAAATTAGGTATTGGGTTTTTTTTCCGATACATTTCTAAAAGGACAAAAGTACAGAAGTCAAATGTGATTCTATTAATTGGAAAATGTGGAAACTGCAAAGTACAGTGCCTGTGTAAAGACTGACCAACAGTTGGTCAGTTTACACTGGTCCTGTTTCTATTGCCCATGGAGAGCTGACAAAATTTGTGCTCTGCCGTGGATGAAATTTAAAATGTACTGAAATGTTATATTGATCAATATGCTCAAGTAAAAATAAAATTACTGACACAAAGCACACAGAAAAGGTACCCAGTTACATGAATGTGAGAAGTGTAATTAGTTACTTTCAGCTGTGGCATTCACACTGCACATGGTCTGTAGGTTCCTTACAGCCAGATTGGCTTGTATTGATCTGATAAATTTTGTATTATGTTAACAGTATTCAATTTATGGTTCTGATTTATGAATGAATTAGTTTGGTCACTAAGCTAAGGAGCGTGCAAGTGGAGTTGTGCATTGTGTTATATATGCTTATGCACATGTCTGTGTGTGCATATTTCTCTCGACTGTGCACACACGCGCATGCATGCACACAAATTAGTTTCCACATGGATCCATTTGTCGTTGCTTTGTGTGTGTGTGTGTGTGTGTGTGTGTGTGTGCGCGTGCATGCCAAGCAATAAAATACACATCTATTCATGTGCAGGGTGTTCAGTGTCCTTGGCCCTCCTTTAGAGGTCAGCTATCATAGGTCTCTCCCTCTCTCCCTCTCTCTCTCTCTATCTCTGTGTCTCTCTCTCCCTCTGTGTGTGTCTCTCTCTCTATGTGTGTCTCTCTCTCTCGCTCCTTCTCTAGCTGTCTCATTCAAAGGTCTGTGCCCGCCCTGCAACCATGGCAAATAACTGCCGTCGCCTTTGTAGGTCAGGCGAATTACACGACGTGTCATGTTGGTCATGTAGCAGGTAGCAGGGCCCATGGGAGATGTAGTGGCTTTAATTACATTTCTCTTGCTGGCCGTTGAGGAGAAAGGAATTAAATGGGACTGTTTTCTTAATCAGCTCTTGCTCGGTGGGTAACCACCCCAGCTTTCCAAATGAAAAAGAGCATTCAGGCGTAAACTCTATGCTGCATCCAGTCATGCTTATGTGGTAAACAATGGCACGCGTAAGCTTGTGTACGTGTGTGTGTGTTTGCATGTGCACGCGGGTGTGTGTATGCGTGCGTCTTCACAATGTGTTTTGAGGACAGACATTTATTGCCATTTCCATGGTCTGTTCAGTGTGGGCACTACTTTATCTAGAGAGCTGGATGGAAATATGTTTCTATTGATTGCTGTCCTTGTAAAGTGAAGGGATGCTGGCTGTGGTGCTGAAATAGTCTCTGCATGAGGAACATGAACCTTTTGTGTGAGCAGATAGATCTCATGCTGCAGGGCTATGCAGTACTAAGAATGGCTTTAGGAAATGGAATGCATGATTCATTGGCTGTAAAAAGCGTATTACAGAAATACAATAGATAATTGTAACAGTGAGAACGCCAAGCCAATAAAAAAATGTCCATTCTTTCTGTTTCCTCTCATCATTTTTCTTTCAGCTCTTTACTCTGTTTCCCTCATTTTTTCTTTTGCAGCTCTGATCACCAACTCTATTTCTTTGTCTCATGTTTTCTTCTGCAGCCCCCCCTGCGCTCTTTTCCTTCCCGTTCTTTTTTTTTTTTATTCCACCCCCCATTGCATTCTTTTCTTTTCTTCAGTGTCTATTTTTTCCCCTGGATGCACTCTGAGATTTTCGAGCTGCAGCTGTGAATTTACTGCCCCATCAGGTGCTTCTAATGTATAAAGTAGAGCATATAATGGTTATTGAACAGGAGAGAGTTATGGTGCGTGGTATTTATATCCTTGGCCCCTGAGTCCGATAACATGATATTGAGATTGAGCTGCACGCCAAAGCACAGGGTGATTTGAGGAATACAAGAGACTCGACACACACACACGGTACAGAGCAGGTGACATGGGAATGGGGATCCTATAAATGAAATAGTGCCAGTGTGGTATAAGATAAGAAGGTCCAGAGGTAAGGTATTAATCCTGATGTATTATGACATGGTAATATCAGAGGTCGCGAAAGAGGTGAAGGATGAAGTCATGACCTTTAATCTGAAGCTGGTGCTGCGGTTGAATTTGATGAGGCTTGACCTTGTTCCCCAGGGTAGAAAAAGGCAAAGAGGCCAATAAAAGTTAAACCTCTTGTGGGACTACGCCAGAGCCGGACATTAATGTGTGTGCACGTGCGCGTATGTGTGCATCGTGCGTGCGTGTGTGTGTCCAACAGCGCTGGAGGCTGTGTTTGTAAACAGCAGAAGGAAACCTGAGAGGCCGATGATCCATGTTTGGTGCTGACGCTGTGAGAGGGGTGCCACAGTGTGGATCAATATCACAAAGTGTCGGGTGAGGGGCACAGACAGGGAGCAATATATAAAGAGCAACAGAGGGGAGGAAGTTAAAAACAGCTGTATGAAAAATGGCTGCAGAAAGCGGTTGGGGTGCAAAAATAACATGGACTTGCTCCAGTTTCAGAAAACAAGTGCTCTGGTCCTTAAAGCGGCGCCGTTTGTATCTAAACTGTTGCTAATGCAGGACATGTGCACACAACAGAGAAAATCGTTTGCCCTTGCTTTGCAAAAAAGCAACGGCTCACATGCCTTGGAGTATGACAAAAAGCCAGAATGTGACACTTTGAGGGTTACAACCATTATTTTTTTTGCCAAGTGTAGTGAGGCGCTGTTCAAATAAGACAGAAAAGAAAAAAAAAAAAGAGTTAGAAAAGATGAAAAGGACACATTGTTGTTTGAGAGTGACCCAAGACAAACGATGTCACCACAGTGAAATACTGAGAGACAAGAAGCCAGGGTGACTCTCAAGGCCTTTTTTGGCAAAGTCACTTTGGGTCGGCTTGATTCCCGCAGACTGCAGTTCTTCGGTTGCAGAAAAACAAATAATTTTAGAATCCCCGGCTTGCTGAGTAATGTGTCAGTCGTGTTTATCACTGAACAGAGGAATATTTGATTCACAATTTCTTCAGAAAACATAAATCCCGGCACTAGTGTTACTGGAGAGAAATCGTGTCCACAGAGCATGTCATAGTTTATTGATTATGCTGAAATAAACTGTACAACTGTAATGCTCGGTGGTGGCAAAACTATGATGTATAGACATGGAGTATGTGGGTTAGAAGTGTTCTGAAAAGACAGGAAAATAGAAACCAAGTCGGCTCAATTTTGATACCTTGTCCATCTGTGTGCTATTATCTGTGTGTGTTTGTGTGTATGTGTGTGTGTTTGTGCGTGTGGTTTCATAAAGAGGGATGGAATCAGGACAGGCCAGGAGGGCCCAATTTCAATCATCCCATGGTCAATTATGGTATCTAAAAAATGAAAATACCTCCATTCCCAGAGAGATTGTTCTCAGTGTTTCTACACATCATTAGGATTAGGCAATGTGGCTCTGAATGCTTGCTTGCATTAAAGTTTGCTTTCAGTTTATCCCCCCCTGCCCCCAGCCCACATCCCTCAGCAAACTCTCATTCGGAGATTGTTGACCAAATCAAGCAATTACGGATATCCTGAAATGTGCTTCTGATTTTTTCCGGCAATATCAGCATCCTGAAACACAGCCAAAAACATCAGTTTGTCAGAGTTCTGGTAATACCTCTGGTAATCTATTTGCATTTCCCCATGCATGTCATGTCTCTGCTCTTCTCTCTTCTGCAACTTATAAAAAGTACAAATATAGATAGTGTTTACTACGCCTATAACAATTACAGCATTTGTATTTCGGCTCAGCTGTCATAACATCAAGTCTAAGTGTGGGCAAACGTGTTTTTCAAGCCTTACACCTAAAACAGCTTCCTTGGTGACAAACGTGTGTAAAGCAGAGAACTCACAGCACCGCCATGTCACCTTTCCAAATTAAACCAAATGATTTGCGTCAAGCAGCTGATTCTGACAGAGTTTAGGTCCTGGAAAGACCAAAATGCTTTTCTGTAATATCACCGCTTTCAGGTGAATCTCATGAATTTCTATGAGTTTGAACAAATTACCATTACTTTGTGTCTTCTGCCCTTGAGTCTCCAGAGTGGGCGAGCACCGGATAAGTTTTGAAACCAATTTAGTCTTGTTCAACAAATCAAGACAGTTTTATTGACCTAAATACAGGGCAGGTCAAATGACAACATCTGTAACCGCTGGATGCCTGCAATACATTACCTATGGACTTAATGACATAAATAAACTCCAAATTGTAATTAGTGTCAGACGAATTTTAAGTTCATGTGTATGTTTTCATAATCGGTGTGATTTGTTGTCAGAGAAAGAGCCAAGGTAAATCCACTTGCTCTTCATCATTGGCTTCCACAGCATCGCTTTGCATCTCCACTCAAAGCACTTGTTTAAAAGTTTAGCTGCTTTGCATAAAGTGCTCAACTTCCCTGCTTTCTCGCACAGATTGATTCCACTTGTGTTCTGTCCCACTTGTCCCACTCTTGTCTAGGCGAATACGTATTCGTGTGGTAGGAACTGAAGAGCTAGGTCGACCACCGAGGCCATTTTTGAGTTGTGTGGCGGTGGACGATTATCATCACTTTTGAAACAACAAACAACTCGAGCTTCTCGCCGCCCCGACCCGTGTGTGTCCATGTCGACGTCGCATCCATTAGTAGGCGAGCTCCTCCTACGGCCTCCATGATCAGTCTCATCTGTGTGTCATTCCTTTGTCTATCAATGAGATATTTCCCACTGCCATCCGTCACCACCGCAGGAAAGTGAGGATTGAGTGACTGCCTGAATCAAGGCGGGAGACACCATGCAGATTTTGAGGTTAGGCTAATGCGGCGCCAGACTCTCACCGAGACGTACGGATACATTCCATGTGCAGTTGCGCCTTGCTGTGAAGCGTCAAGAACACAAAAAAAAAAAAAAAAAAAAAAAAAAACCCACAGACAGAAATCAATACCCTGTCTTCCCTCACAATGCTGACCCAAATTAAATAGAAAATCCATAGAGATGTAAAACAGAGGAATACAAAACAAACAACTAAATAAAGGGATTGATCCTAGAACATATCTAGCTTGACGTTATGACGGCACACTGAATAATTATAACCATCAATATTCATACAGTCTCAGTCACTATGAGGTTAACTTGGTGATTACCAACGGAAATAATTATGATTTCTTACCATTGTATTGACGGGTTAGTGCAATAAGGCCGAAGGGAACTGCAGCAGCTCTAGATGATAAAGTAGGAAAAAATGACCAACAGGAAGAAATAACCCATAGTGCTGTCCCACAGAAACAGATTCTGTGCGTGTATGTTCAATTTAGTTTTGCCTCAGTTTCAGCCGGGTGTTTTATTTTAAATTTATTTGATTTAATTTGGAGGACATGAGGCACTTGATGCGCTCTCCTCGGTCGCACAGCACCTCTGGCCTCTGTCTCCGTCACCTCTGTCCACCACCGTCCTCCTGACTGCGGACCGGGGCGTGCAGAGGCAGGCCCGTTGGTGTCGTCTCTCTCCTTCTCTGGAAGCCATAGCATTTCTTAATTTCTCAAAGGTGTTAATACGCTAATATAACAATATGCCAGAGACCAGCAAGAATAATAATTACTTACTTACTTAGACCCGTCACTCTCAAAGTGGAATGCGCTGCTGGCAATTCCTCTCCATCACACTTCACAGTGGGCAGTCTTGTTCAACTCATTCTCAAATTCATTTCCTTGTTTCCCCTCGTGGGTCCAGAGCAGAGTTTGGCGTGAGATGTTGGAGGGAGTGCGGTGGGTGTGGTCAAACCATATTCGCTTTCTTATCCTACCCTGATGTCCTGTCTATTGCAGCAGATAGATAGACTTTAATTCATTCAGCTCAGGTCACATATATATATATATATATATATATATATATATATATATATATATATATATATATATATATATATATATATATAGCCATGCATGCAGTGCCCCTGAAAAGCAAGGTAAAACTTTTTTTTTGCCGGGTATTGTCTCCTACGCAGAAGATAGTATCTCCTACATAGAAAGATATTAAGTCGTACGTGTGAGGTATTATTTTCTACGTAGGATTTCTTTTTTTTTTTAATTCACTTTGCCTTTCAGAGCTTCCATACAAATATCAGTTTGTGCTGAGTTGAAAAAATATAGATAGATAGATAGATAGATAGACATGTCACAAGCAGTTACACAGATGCAGTGTCTCAGGCATCGCTGCAGCACTCGACTATTCACTGTTTACACAAGGAGCAATTATGTCCTCTGTTCTGAATCCTCACTTGTGAGGATATTTAACATGTACAGCCCGCTAATCAAAGAGGAGAAGCAAGGTAACTAAATTCTTGGAATCCAGGCCACCGTGTTTGTTTGTTACTAATTAAGTATTTGCGACTAATTTAGACCACTTCAGTTAATGTTTCCTTTTGGAAATCTGGAGCCTCCACCGCTGTGCATCTATGTCAGTTATGCAATTCCTTCAAGTGTGTATAGGAAAGCATTATTCTATATTTTCTTAACATGATGCACCGATCCCTAAGGCAGTATAACCATTTCTGAGCCTATAGTGTTTTGTCTATCTATCTATCTATCTATCTATCTATCTATCTATCTATCTATCTATCTATCTATCTGTCTGCCTGTCTGTCTATCTATCTGGGGCTGTCTATCTGCCTGAGTCTCCGTCTGTCTTGTAATCTCACTCTCTGACTGAAATGATGGAGGTCTGCTCTGTTCATGTCAGAAAACATCGGGTAATGACACTTTGATGAGCGGAAGGCAGCACTGATTGCTTGTGCTTTAATAATAATATTAATAATAATGCTCTCCTGAATACTTAGATGCTTTACATAAACAAGATAAAGAAAAGAAGGATCCAGAACAAACACAGACAGGGAGGAGAAAGGAATGGGAAAAAAAACACAGAGATGGCGCTGAGATTAAAAATACATATGTTACAAGGAGTCAAACAGAAATCAGACATTAAAAGCAGCTTTAAAAGGTCTGTCTTGAGTAATTTTTTGGATGTGGAGAGAGTGGGAGAGCCTCTGATGTGTTTGGGGAGAGCGCTCCGCACGGAGGGGGCAGCAACAGAGGAACACATTGCTGCAAAACACTTTGAGAAGCACGGCAAACATCTAAGTGTTTTGTCTGTTGTTGTTTGCCACCTTGACAAAAAGTTTTGTTTCACTAGCTAGCTAATTGTAGCGACTACCTTGTTGTTGTTCACAGTAAACAAGTGAGCATTAGTGCCATGCTCCCTCCAGTAAAACTGAATTGGTTTGAATAATGATGGCAGACACGGCGTCCTTGTCTGCAGCTGCTGTGTTTAAACTTGTCCGGGGCTCTGATGAGATAGAGGTGTGGCCATGCAACATTAGATATATTCAAACTGCAAGAAATTATATTTAAGAGACAAAAAATGACAAAGGAAGGCTGCTTGTGGCAACAGAAAACAAAAGGTCCTCTTTGGAGAGAAGGGTAAAAAACAATTCATAATTACAAAAATACTCCGCAGAAACTCTCCCTACAAATTAAAAGCCTACATACAGTAAACCCTGATACAACTGACTATGCACTGTGCATCCTGATGAAGACAGTAGCTGTCAATATGTGTAGTTATAGCTTTTCATCTTATGATATAGCCCTTCAGATGAAGTTTTTTGTTTTTTTGTTTTTTGTATGTATGTATGTATGTATCTATCTATCTATCTACCTATGTGTCTGTCTGCCTGTCTTTTTATAGATATATGCGTATGTGGAACTGAATGTTGAGTAATGTGGAGATCAAACCAAAAACAGTGCATTCAAACCCAATGAGGCCTCTGATGCTTAATTGAATGGCAGGCTGTCATTGGACACAGAGAAAAGGTCTGAAATGTGCCCACAGTGTATGAGGACCATATAACACATTTTAACAGCAGAATTACACTGTCTCTCTGGGGGATTTGAATTATACATTAATAACAGACTTGTGTATGTATAACACATTCTTTTGTAAACAAAGAGCAATTGTGACAGTCTGGTTTTGGCAGCAGTGTATCTGAAAATTGCAATGCATGTTTTTTTTGTTTTTTTTTGTTCCATTTTAGTGCGAGTTTGAAGTGAAAATGTGAGTATAGTATAAAAAGCAATGAATATTGAAAAGCAGTATTCCCAATGTGCGGCTTTAATCTGGTAAATTGGATGTCATGTTCATTGTTTCTAACATCCTAAATATCCTAGCCAATCTGTTCAACCTGATTTTCCTGCTCAGAATTTATTCCATATGAAAACCAGGAGGTTCTGGTTTTCAGAGGATTTTCCTTGAATTACCATGAGATCAGGCTGTTAATTAATATGCTGATGTAGATAAGATTTACATCTTTTCCATCTTGTGGGTGGGAGGGGTGGGTGCCTCAGATAAAGACCACTTCTACATCACACACCTTGGAAGGCAGTCATCCTCCTGTTTTCGGATGCACAAAATCGCCAGAAGCAACATCCCTGCTCTTAGAGCACACTGCTAGTGTTTCTCTTGGGTTGATCTCTGTTCACGAAATGTTTTTTGAGTGGGAAAACCAAACAGAATATTTTCATGTTTCTTTCGGCTTGAGATTTGAGCCTTAGGTTTATCCTGATGAAGACGAGGCCCACTTTGCAATCTAGGCACCTGACTGGCAAACAATTCACACAAATTCAGTAATAATGCTGGTTCTGTTGGAAGTTAGCGAGGATCTAGAAAGCCTGTAATAAGCCAGAAAATAGAGTATTCAGGGAAATGAATCGGTGGTTTAGTCAGGCATGGCTTAACACACGACTGGCATGTCATAAAAATCAGACATCTTCATGAGGCACAAGAAACTATCCTTGAATCATTGACAGAATGAGGACCCGGCATAAATAATTAGCACAGTTTTCAACGTGTTTGTGAAGATGTGCAGAAAACCTGGCATACAAGGCCACAGATTAGTAGACCTAAAGTTGATTTCACTTGAAATAATGGACTGAACTGGAGCACACATGACAGTGCTTCTGACAGAGAACACTCGGATATAGAATAGAGGAAATTCGGTCTCTCCACAGCTGTGTGTCACACTGGAAATGTGAGTGGCACTGGCACATTATCATGGTGTCAGAATAGAATTCTTTCCTCCCCCTTTCTCTCCCTCCAAAACTAGCACAGGTCCCTTGGGGGCATAAAGGAGATGGCTTCAAATTGATAATCACCAGTATTCATTATCGTCGTTCCTGGATTTACTCTTGAGTTCATTTTCTAATTACTTGATTATGTATCGAAAATGATTCATTAATGTTCTCTGTTTTTCACTGGCAAACAGTTTGCACAAGTCATTAATTACTTTGAGCGTCTCCCGATAAGTAATGATTGGTTCCCTCTCAAATGTACCCCCCGCTGCTGAGTCCTTGTCACATTCAGGTGCATTGTTGTAAATCAAATGTTTAAACATTTTGCATCTTATTGATACAATAAATGAATTTGATAGGATAACAACCCACCGCATCAACATCACTTTCGCATTTTGAAACGTGACACGCTCCGGCAAACACACGCTTTGACAAGCCAGCACATTTTTGGCTGCAGTGCTTTTTTCTTATTTTTGGGTATCAAGTCATTTCACACTTTTTGTCAGGTATGCAGCTTTGAGGATAAAAAAATTTCCAGTCAGTCTTTATTGCGAGTTGCGACAACCTATAAACATACAAAACAGGCGCGTAGGCATAACAATGGTGGCAAAGTGACATCCAGTTTTTCCAGTTTGCCACCCATCATTTTTGAAATCATGCGGTTTTGAAAAGAAGCTAAAGTGAATCAAAATGCAAAACACAAGATGCAAAACATTTTTAACAAAATTAGACATTCCCCTTTTGAGCAGGCAGTGACAGATGAAAAGCAGAAAAGAACCACTTTCAGTCTAAGAGGTTGCTTTGTTTTGCCAAGCTACAAATTACTAATAGCGCTCCTGTTATAATTTCCTATAAGAAAAAGGAAAATCATTGGAGCAGCACCATCTTAGCCTTTTGATGCTGGCTGCATCTTCATCACAGACTCTGATGAAGATGCAGTCAGCATCAAAAGGTGAGTCCCGACTGATTTGCACCTTTGTTAGACATAAAGACCAAGATCGTGTTGCTCCAGGGGTTTTCCTTTTGGCAATGTATTGCTGTCCTCCTCCTGTGATGCACCGGGCTGCCCATGTTGAAAAAAAAGGCTGATGCAGGGATGAGTTATTTGATCATTTCCTATAAGCTTTAATGCCGTAAACCCTCAGTATTTGCCCGGTGCATTTCTGAAATCCTCAAGATGCAGTCTAACCAAATATGAAAAAAAAACAAACAAAAAAAAAAAAAAACGCCTGATATCTCACACTCGCCTACACTGGCACGAAAGCATTTGATATGAACAAATAAAAATATTTTGATGAACCTGGTGTAAATTGGCTTATACAAGCGTACTGTAGTATTTATCTAACCCACCACATACCTGTTTAGGCCTAATTGGTAATTCTCTGCTGCTAGTCAGTGAGATGCAATGAAATGCACATACTTATAGTATAAGTCCATTATTGGCGTATGTCTTATTGCCCACTCATCCATTACATGATGCCGTCCAATTTCAAATTCTTGCCTGGGCTCCTCATTCAAAGGGATAGAGAGAGAGAGAGAGAGAGAGAGAGAGAGAGAGAGAGAGAGAGCTGGCTAGCCGACTCGCCAGTGTCAGCTCAAGTGATTCCAACCAGGTAATTATCCGTGAGTAATATGAAGTCATGGTTTATGTACTTCTTTTATCCACGTTTAAATGTCAGATAGCAAAGGGATGTAGATCATGAATACAAAGCATGTGAAATGTCGTCGTGATCTGCTTTTTGTTTATATAATCTTTGTCCTAGCTTTACATCTCTATAGGCCTAGTACAGATTAATGCTGCCTGTGGGCCGAAAGCTGTCATAGGTTGTTAGTAATGGCAGAATTATTAGGCTATTTGGTAACATTACAGCTGTCGTTTTAAGCCAAAAGCCCACTACTGTACAATAACATGATATTGTTATTTTATGTGATGATTCATATTTCATAGTCATTTTAACTACATGTAGCTTAGTGCTATTATTAGCTGAGGTCCTGGGCTTTCTGCAGCTTTCTTAATGCTTGGTTGCAGCGGCACTAAACTGAGAGTATCTTTGACTGCTCACAGAGCACTAATTAGAAAAAAATTGCAATTTTGTAGTAGAGTGATTCCTTGTGAGTTTTACAAAATGTGAGCAATTTCACTTAATAGCTGAAGAAAGACTCACATCCTTCACACATTATTTGCTCTAAAATTAAAAGATATTTCCCTGTCTGATGGTAATATCAACACAATATGACTTAGATTAGTGGGAGCATTTCACCTTTATTGCTTTCATCATGAAATCAGGAACATCGGGAGAGGTCTGAATGTATCAATATTCCATTATCCATGTTTTGTCACATCCAACTCTATACAGCTCTCTCTCATCCTTTTTTCCAGGGAGAGAGAGAGAGAGAGAGAAAAAAAAAAAAACAAGCTGCAAAGCCATTAGAATGCTCTTAGATTGATACTGAATTGCGTTACTTTCTCTTTAAGTGCGTTTCAAAGTATGGCAGGCATCCTTTGGGAAAACATAGATGGACTGTTTACCATCCCTGTGTGTCATTTCATATTTTCCTCATTTCACATGTTTAGTTTTGAATCCTCTCAGTTGGACATCTCTTTCCCCCTTCCCTTTTTTCATTATTTAAAAATGATTCACCTCAGACATACGGCATGTGACATTTTAGGCCAGTGACTAAGATGCAACATCCAGGCCTTTCATAAAACCTTGACAGTTCTTTAAAAGCTTTCATTCAGCTGAAAAATATGAAGATGTGCGCAGCCATTTTGCAGTGTTTTTAGTATATATTTTTTAGTATTTTTTTTTTTTTTTTAAAAAAGAAACACTGTGGAGTTATGTTTTTGATCTTGCTTATTTCATAATCAAGTGGTATTAGTTTAATTAATCATCAGACAAAGAAGCATAACCAAGGCAAGAGCCAAAAGTCAACATGTCTTTTACCGGCTGGGTTCTGTTTTGAGCTGCGTGGAAGGCAGATTTATACTACCATACCATGCAGTAGCCTATATCTTAAGTCGTCAGAAGATTGATTTAGAGATTCAGTGAAGCAGTGTGTGTGTGTGTGAGAGAGAGAGAGAGAGAAAGAGAGAGAGAGAGAGAGAGAGAGAGAGAGACAGAGTGTGCGTGTGTGTGTGCAGACACGGTTCAATCTAGAGAGCAGGGCACATATTGCGCTTCATATTTCTTTGCATCTGTGCCCACGAGCATGTGCACATGTGTCTGCTTGCCTTTGTGTCTCTGAGGGCACGAGCACAATTTGTGTGTACTTTATGTGCATGCGTTTGTGCATTCAAGACACTTTTTGGTGTTTAGCAGAGAGAGAGAGAGAGAGAGAGACAAAGAGAGAGAGAGAGACACACACACACAGAAAGTGAGAGAGATAGAGAGAGAGAGAGAGAGAGAGCACAAGAGCAGAACAACTGCTTTTCGGTGCACTTTCAGTGGATTCAAATAGAACAAAAGGCATAGAACACGGCCTGTGGAAATATGTATAATGTAGTATACTATGGCTCATCTTTCACTCATTTTTTTTTTTTTTTTTTACTGAGGAAGCATGCATCAACTTTTGCTGTTCTTGTAAGTTGGTTCCCCTCCCCTCCACTCAGTCAGGGGAGATCACCGTTAAAGTCAGCTTGATTCATTTGTAATTCTGAGCACTTCAGAGGCCCAAGGCTGTGTAGCCAATGCCTGAATCTTATCAGAAATTAGACTAGGTAAGACAGTAAGAGGGGGAATTTGGACTCCCTGAGAGTAAGAGTGCTTTACGCATATTACTTCTGCACCATTTGGCCAAGCTTCTCAGTGTGCGCACGTACAGATATGTTGAGTAAAAATGGCTGATGTGTCACGGGGTTCTTGTTGGAGCACAGAGCGGCTTGTCCTACACTTCCCTTTTTTACTTGTTTAGCATTAGATTGAAAGTAGATGTGCCCCTAAAATATGTCAGCTGAGTCTCAAACAACAAATTTAGGCGGTAACAGCTAAGCTCTGTGTGGCCGCCAGGAGGCACAGTGATGTCTCTCTCCCTGCAAGGCTTTTGTTGGAAAAATATGGAAAATGTTGAATTCAATACTGATTGTATTGTATGTTAGAGACAAAGTAGAATTCTCAGAGAACAAGGTGCTTATGATGCTCCTTTGATTTACACTTCATTTTATTAATTCATTTTTATCTATGTATTTATTTATTGTGCACAAGTATTGTCTACTAAAGCATCTAAATGCATGATTTATTACCAAAAGATATTCTACCTATATTTTGCGGGTTTATTCTGTTTATTTTGGACCACTGATTTAAGCCACATACACAGGTCCCATCAATTCACTTCATACATACAAACACATTATTCACAATGGATAAATTATTGTATTTACTGTGCCAAGCTTCCAGATTGAAACCTGACACAATGGCTATGTTGACTATAGGGAACAATAAGTTATGTTTATTTTATTTTACATGGACATTACAATAGCATTGGGACTGCAACATGTAATTATGCACAGGCACCAGATGCGGGCCATTTAGTGTTTGTGGCGCTAATTTACAACACCTGCCCACAGGATCTTTTTTAAGAGTTAAAATAGGGAAAAGAAAAGCTGAAGACAACAAAGAAAGATAAGAATACAGGTGTGGGTATAAACAGGGGTGTTAGGCACAAGAACATTATTGTTTCTCTTTTAGCCATAATTTAACACCGCTACTGCGAGCATTAAAATTATGTTGCGTTTTCAACCCAGTGGGTAGACAGCTCTGAAGATTTGTTCCTTTAGTGGAGAAGACTGATTGTCAATAATTAACATTAATTTGACAGCAGACTCCAAACCTTTTGGCATCCCTGCCACCCACAGCTCTACCAAGCAGTTGCATTTTTACACTGTGAAATCTGAGATGCTGTAGTTGCAGCCGTTGCAGACGGAAAAGTTAACGCTTCTGTGACAGTTGCATGTAGCTTACGTTACACTGATGCAACCACAGCCTGTGTAGATTCTAGGTTACATTTCACAACTGTTTTGTCTTTTGACATTGCCAGATGTAATTCCGGGCTACTGCTGGACCCAAAGGGCTGTACTGTAAGTGGACTTTTTTTTTCTCTCTCCACTACAGGATTTTTAATGATTCTTAAATTTCCTCCCAGGGACTTCTGTTCAGGCATTGGCTCTCTTGGCCTCATTGTTGCTTATTAAGTCAAACATTAAATATCACTACTGACCACAGCTACCAAAGTCTGCCTCAGTGTGCAGCAAATCAAAACAGTCTTGTAAATGTTTGGGTCAGGAGTGAAAGCAGCCACACCTACTTTGGTCACCTGTAATCTCACTGTCCTTTGAAGATTTAGCAGAACCACTCACCGCAATCTGATTTCCCAAATGATAATTTGCAGGATTTCCAAGATGTGTGTGCTTGGCCAAATCAAAGCATGGATATGGTCGGTTGAATGCAAAAAATGTTTATTTTCCTGTTATTCTTTATTTTCCCATGCACACTCATTAATGCCAGTATTAAAATATGTATTGTTCATGCTGTTTATAAAGCAGTGCACAGCACACAAGAAACGTAGGATGTATAAATATTCATGGGGAACCTCAGAATGTATAGAGATAATTAGCATTTCTATGACTTCCAATTTGTGCAAGACAATCCACTTGGAAAGCAAAGTCTCTTTCTCCCACCTGAGGCCAGGTTTACTCGGGTTTCGACTGGGAGACCCTATACCCTCCTGCATGCCAGGTGGAATGTTGCATGTACCATGAGCCAGAGGGTCCCTTTGCCCATTGGCAGGCATTGACATGCAGGCCCATGCTTCAGTGAGAGAAATGTGTTTTCTACAAGGCTCTCTGTGCACCTGAGTCACACTTCGAGCAGTTTCTTTATCAGAGCAGAGCAGCAGGATGGAAGAGCACATCTTGGGCTGATAGCAGGGCTGCCGCTCCTGACTAATCCTGCTCACTGCCGGAGAAATAAAGAAATAAATAAACAAGGGCTTGAGAAAGGGAGGGAGTGAAAAATCCAGCTGTATGGAGAACAGTTCAACGGCTCTCAGTCATATAGAGGAGATCTCTGCGTCTGATCTGTAGATAAAAATGAGACTGTTCAGCCAGTATATAGACTTGGCAAGACAGGCAGAGAAAGTGTGTATGTGTGTGTGTGTGTGTGTGTGTGTGTGTGTGTGTGTCTGCATGTGCATGTGCATGTGCATGTGTGTGTGCACGTGCTCACATGGAACAGCTAAATACATTCTATTGATTTTCACAAATCAAGTTTTCAGGTGGGAACTAGTGGTATATTAAATATGAGAGGGCTTCATGTGTATTAAAAGAAGTACATTCAATTCTAATGGCTTCTACATAACCTTTTGGTGTATCTTTTATGGTCTCTGAGTTTAAATTCTGTTATTGCATTTCACGCCTCAGACACACATTAGTGAGGGAGATGGGGGTGAAGAAAAAGGGAATGCAGTGTGTTCGATCTCTCTCTGTCTCTATATTGCTTGTGTAAATCACATAAGCCTTTTAAAGGGAGTTTCTAGAAAGCGAGTAGTTCAAAATACACAAAATAACATTTTATTTATTTATTTATTTATTTATTTATTTTAGTTTTTGCCATTGTCTATTGCCATTGTTGATTAACGTATACAAAGGAGCAACGCTTTATTATAAAAAAAATGCACACTCACATTATATGTAAATATGTATATCTATCTACTGTATCTATCTAGCTAGCTAGCTATGTCGTTATCTAGCTATATGGATAGATATATAGATGTAGATATAGATAAATTATGTATAAACAAATGATTATCTATCTCTAATGTGTTACATAACTCAGTATGACAATATTCTTTTTGATTAATTAGGCTGAAACAGTATCTTCACCCTCTCATGATAATATATCAATAGACAGACTGAGGCAAACCAGAGTGAGGAAAAATCTCCTTGAATATAATCAGGTGCCTGAACAAAACTATAGATAAATCACTGGTAATGAGGAAACGGCATTATGGTCTGCGTGGAGAAGCAGATTTTTGTAAATTCAGTGTCGGTGTTAAACAATGGATTTACATGCACAGGAGCGTGAGTCCCTTTAAGTGATGGGAAGTGGGCTACGGCTCTGATCAAGCCAGACACAAAGAAAACCTTGGATTCAAAGTCATTAAAATGGTTCATTGCTCTATTTTCTAATTTACTGAGATTAATGATAGGCAATGGAAAACATATACTCCAAGGAGTTCTTTAATTTGCTGGCGTTTACAATAATATGTTCCACACGGAGTCATCCGAGCTGGTGAATAAAGGTAAGAAGAAAAGAAGAACAAAAGTAAGAGCAAATTACGGTGTGACAATTTAAATTTTGCATGTTTTAATATAAATCATGAGTGTTTAAAAATCATAAAGGGAACTCCTTTTATTAGAATTTTTTTTTTTTAAAAAAAGAAAAAATCAATCTCTCTTTTTCAATTTATACATTTATTCCCCTTAAATGGAAATGAAAGCAATTCAGAGCAAAGCGCTGTGATTTATCTGCCAAAGGCACATTGATGTGCAACATAGACAGTCAAAGTGGAGTGACTGGAGCTTTGGGAAGTATTGTACTTCTTTGTAGTGTCTTTTCTCCATGATGTGCGCTTCCAATACTAAATAGGTAATGTGGCAGCCTGGAAGCCCGGAAGTACCATACCCTCTGCCTCTGCAGAGTGCACTGAATACGGGCGATGTTCTGCCCGGAGGCAAACTGTGGCAATAAAAAGCCTTTCAGGCGGACAGGTTGTCAGCACACGCTCAGTCACTGATGCTGCAATTGTAGCTTTGCTGTTCATTCTGGGTTCTTGAGGTTTCTTTGACAATAATCGGTATATCCAGAACCTCCTGAAAAAGCCTGACTCAGAAGATTTGGTTAAAACTGCAGTGAGTTATCTATATTTTCTCAACACCGGGTATTTTATATTTGGACAATTAATTAAATTAGAAATGTCGACTCTTTATAGACAGTCTCATGTCAGCACTTATGCCAGCTGTGATCTTCTTTGTATTGATAGATGTCTTCAGAATGGGACAGCAATGAATTCACTCTGATCAGGCTGATGTTAAAAACTATTTGCTAGGGGGAGTCTGGGCAAATGGATGAGCTTTGGAAATCCAACACAGCAAACTTTTGAACCTGACCAGATCCCAGCCGTATGTTGACCTTTTATCTTCCTTATGCTGACTGATTTTAAATCAAAATTGTGGCCAAGGTTTGAAGACAGTCGAGCAGGCGGACAGCAGAGCAGTCTGACTCCTTTTGATCTGTGTGATAGTCATGACATCAGGTGCTAGATAAGTGGTTTGATGATTGATCATTGCTGCGTCTTGACACTGACGCACACATCACTTTTTTTTTTTTTTTTGGTACATGACAGGTATGATGTTTTCTCCCTCCTTCTGTGGTGCTAACTACAAGCGAATATCTGCCATCGCTGGTCAAAATACTCAAAGTAAAGCCTCAGGAGTGACATGTTGGATTAACACCCAGCTCAGCATTCTTTCCATGCAGATTGAAATA
Organism: Myripristis murdjan; assembly: GCF_902150065.1. Taxonomy (NCBI): domain Eukaryota; kingdom Metazoa; phylum Chordata; class Actinopteri; order Holocentriformes; family Holocentridae; genus Myripristis; species Myripristis murdjan. Next base: position 11,705,328 of record NC_043982.1, read on the forward strand.
GAAGTCCTGCATCTTCTCCTGGACTTCAGAAAAGCTCAGTGAAAGACATGGTACATGCACCCATTCCTCTTTGCTATCCACTTCCTTTGAAAGGATGACAGCTACATCACAGTGAGTCAAAATTTTGAAGCCAATACTTGGCAGCCCAGCAGTGCTTTTTTTTCCACTGAGCAGCGGAAATCAGGGATCCTACAGACATCACAGGATTCACTTTATTTCCCTCACTGTCTGTGCTCCCTCTGTTGTTATCCTCTGAAGGCTCAGTATGACCCCTAAAAGCAAGGCGCACTTTGTTATTATTTTCAATATAAAATGTCCATTCAGGTTTATGCTCGGCTCTGCCTACACAGTTCTAATACCAATTTAGCGCTGTTGAACTGGCACTTCAGCAGAGGCATTCTTGAGTGTCATATCCTATGTTGCAGCAATTTAAAGTTAATGCGCCTGTGTGCACAATCATTGTTACGAATTTAGGTTGCATCTCAAAAAGTACAGAAATATGTTTCATCCGCGGAATATTCAGTCAGGCAACGTATGACCCTGTGTGCAGAGATGAAATAAAATCAGAAAGTAGAAGAAAAACAGGATAAGATGGAAGGGCAGAGGGAAGATAGAAGGGAGAGCCTCTAAATTGAGGAAGTATAAGAGTAATGGTCTAGGCTGCCCGGTTAGTGTATGAGATGCAGCTACATGCCTCTGTGTTGTGTTGTGCATCTCTAATCTCCTCCTGCAGACTCACCCACTCCTACTGCGGTCATGCCCGCCCTATTCCCGTGTTCTCCAGTCCCCTTCCTAATGGCATAAGCCAAACGCCCTTCCTGGAAACCAGTTGAATGGCCTAACCCCAAACTACCCGGCATACACAACTAAACACTCCGAGAATCTCACTTGTAGAATCTCACCTTCAAACACAAAGTCTTCATACTGCTTTATCACATGCGTTTACAATACCCAGTGAGCAAAATCAGATGGATCAATTCCTAAGTGTGTAAACGCAAGATTGTGGTTCTCCTCTGTGATGTGTAATGTGCCACTGGTGTGAGCCAGCGCTTCTGTTTGTAATCAGACAGAATGCTTTACAGGACACTCACAAGGGTAAGGCCAGGGTTCTCAGAGGTGAGCACAGCTCCAGTGTTAGCCATTCATCACCACAGCAGTGGGGATTGAGGAAACATGCTGTGAATGCAGAGTGGTATTATGGGATGCTTGTCTCCTGATGTTGCCAGTGATAAACATTGAGCCCGAGGCCAACAGTGTTTTCCATCATTATTTAAAGGACTTTGGATTGGAACTCCTCCCTTTAGGCTATTCAGGTTTACTTAGCAAATAGGATGTTGACTTATAAGCATGACTGTTTTTATGAAACAGATAAAGGAGATTATGAACAGTGTTTCCGTTACTTTTGGTTAGTCAACACAGGAACGATTTGTTCTGTGTGACTAATAGCGAAATGTTTAAATGAGCTATAAGCCTCAGTAAATAAATAAATGAGTCATGAGTTATGCCTTAGTCACAACATTGAGAAATGTATATTATATTATCTTACAGGTGGAAAATAAGTTTCTTTGAAATACAACCAGGCTAAACACATAATTTATTAATTTGTGTATGGACAGCATTGGTCTTCTATAAAGAATTCTGGCAATCAGTTTGAGAATTAAACAAGTCTTAAAAGTCAGATTTTTTACTCTGTGTAGATAATGATTTTCCCTTTTTAGCTTAATTTTACTTACTTAGTAAGATGTGACAAAGACCCTACTGAGTTCAGTCCTACAAGGCAAAGACAACAGAGCTGGAACATTAAGGTGCTGGACTTTTCTAAAAGTCAGTATTTCGAGAATATTACAGGTTGAATGGCGACAATCCCCTATAAGAGGGCTCATGACATTATTTAAAGGGATTCTGAACAAAAAAGTAAAATGAAACGGAATTAAATTAGATATTCAAACGTTAAAAAGGGCAAGGTACAAGAAAGACTGTGTACATAATGTATTTTAAGAGAGAGAGAAAAAAATAGTCATTCCTAAGCCTCACCCCTGTTGATACTCCTCTCCTCATGCCTAAAAAACACAACACATCTGACTGGAAATCATGCTGACAACAATGAATAAAACTTCTCCATGTAGACTGTCAGACACACTCAGTGACACTCCTATCACCATAGTAACAGCTCTCTGATTGGTACAACTTGTTTAAAGAATTGTGGGTAATGTAATACCTCTATATTAGCATTGGTAATAAAATCAAACTCTTAAAAATAAAATCTGTAAATAATGGCTTCTGGAGGAGCATATGCTGTCGTATAACAACATTGTAGCTGATGTTAAGTGTACCTTAAACGGATAGTATTTTTGGTCCATCTATCACATTTTCTATTGCAGAAATGAATGGGAATTTTACTCCTGGAACCTTACGTGCCGGCTTCATAACTTCAATACCTTGTCAAGAGCTGTGTCTGTTATCATATTGATTGTCAAATGAATTGAAAATAATGTATTGTCATGAAACAACATTTCTCTCCTCCATTATTTTGTCTTGAGGGCTCACATTATTTATACAGTTTATGTGATCATAAAAATGAGATATGTTTGTACATGAATAATTATAAACCAGTGTGTTATTCGGAGCGCAGATGCCCTGCTGGGCCTGCTGGTGGAGCCAGAAGGGTTACCAAAATTGGCAGGTTTCATCCTCTAGGCAACATTAATGTCTCAAAAATTAATGGTAGTCTACCAAATAGATTTGCTGCTCTGGACCTAACTGCTGACCAATCCAACTGCAGACCGATTGAGATGGTGATGGATAGGCCCCTTGCTTTCCAACAGGACAAAAAAATAAATAAATATAAGGACGAGACAGTGAGGGGAAAACTGTTCACATGTGCCCGCTTGCAGATCACGAGTTGAAAGCGCATCTGCTCTGCCGCAGTGCTATGGAGATGAAGCAGGGATGTTGCATCAAATGAGAGCTGTTATGGCAAATGTGACCTTTTCACAGAGTAGAATACCACATTTTGTTATCTATTATCATGCCTACACCTCAAAACAAGACATGACAAGCTCTGCCAATCAAAAATAATTTTATGTTCACCGCTGATCCACGTTAGACACAATAAAAGCATTACACGCATGAATTTTCAACTACTGACTGTTGCTGCCGCATCAGGATGACTGACCTGAACCTTTGAAAGGATCAATTAGTGTGCCTCTTTCAGGTATAACTGTGAACAAACATTGTCAGTTTCATTGGATTTCAGACCTTTTGGCCTTGTATTTATGCTTCTTGTCACTAATATAAAAAGGACATATTTGACTGTCTTGTAAACACACCTTTTCAAAGTCCCATTCCTGTATCGAGTGGTAGGGCAAAGCAGAAACAATAAATCCTTCAAATTCTGACAAAGTCTCTCACCAAAAAAGAAGAAGAAAAAAAGGGGGGCAGTTCCATGATCATCCCTTACAAAATGACATGCTTTCATCCCTGCCACATCCTCCCTTGGTATGTCACTGTGTCGATCTCAGCTTTCTTTTGCCCTCCTTTTTTGCTTTTGGCAGCGACAGACAGGAGACATGAAACATTTCCCCATTTTTTAAATCTTTGACAAGGCTTGTGAAGACAAGTTGGAGAGAGGAGGTGTGCCATTTCTCTCTAACCACCAACCAACAAAACATAACAGTGTCTCTGCACTGTAGAGATCACCTTTCTCTCAAAGGCCCAAACAGTGGCAGCACCTTCTTCAGTATTCCCTTTGGAGACCCCGAGACACCAGAGATGAATCGAGAGAAAGGACATCAAGAGCACAGACTGCACTGCATACGGCTATAGCCCCTTACAGTCAACATCTTACTTCTTCCTGTGATGTAGAAATGTTGACTGATGGTGAATGAAGGGCTTCATCTATATTCCCTCCCTTGTTTTTCCCCCCCTCCTCACTTTTTGCGTTCTTACTCACTGTAGGACAGGCTGTTGTTGGAACATGAGTGAAACTGTAGTGTAATTTAGTTTTTTTTTTTTTTTTTTTTTTTTTTTTTTACAGCAAAGGGATTTTGTTATCATCAAGCTGCTGCCTTCTACCCACTTAAAACCTCCTGCTCACACTTCCTGGTAATAGGCTTGTCTCAGACACAAAAGGCTGAACTTGACATCTACCTCGTGATGTCAATGGTTGTTGGCAGGTTGATAGACAGGCAAGAATGGCAGAGTTGCCCCCTCTCAAGCTAATTAGCTCATAGAAGGAAGTGAATGCAATTTCAACAAGGGTAGCGCTTATCAAAAAATTCCAATCCCCCTGCAGACGTGATGATAGACATGCCTTTTTACGCAAGACTGGCCTTTGAGACAGGACTATTATCAGGACTAGGTGTTTGAATGGCCACAATAAACAAGGACAGGTGGTGTAAAGAAAGGTCAGGCTTCGTACTCTAAAAGATGTATGGCATCACAATGGGACGTAATATATAAGATCAAATTAATATTAGAAATACTAAAATGTGGAGAAGCTAGATATAAGTGTGTTCCATGGCCAGAGAATGATTAGAGGGGCAAAAAATGGGTTTCATGGGACCAAACATTTATCAGCTCAGCTTCTCTCAGCAGTAGAAGCCAGGCGACCCTGAAAGAGCTGCCAGGGTAGCACGGGGCAGAGCAGAGAGTCTGTTTTGTAATGGATGGAGGATTTTTTCTTTATATATTCAGTACACATAAACACATCAGAGCACATCTCGCTTGGGGGAGGCGACAGGGGCTGCAGAGAGAGTGTGTAGTGGCATAGAATTACCATGAATAATTAAAAGACTGGTGTGAGCATTCTGGTAGCTCTTTGATTGACTCTGAAAGCCCTAGGAAGAAATTGGCAGATGAGAGCAAACTGCAAAATGGCTAGCTCTTTGCTCTTTGCTCCCTGCCTAAGATTTGCTCTGCTGAAACCTTGAATCAGCAGTGTGCTAGCAGGCCTTTTTTTTTTTTTTTTTTTTCCCAAGCCCGCCTGCGTCTGAGCGAGATCCAAATTCTGCACATCGGAAAAACAGAAAGAACATAAGGTGGCATGTGGGCACTGCAAGGTGACACACTTGGATTTCATGGGTTGTTTTTTTTTTTTTTTTTTTTTGTATATTCATCGGTGTAATTGAATGGCTGGCCAACTTGGTGAAGATGCTAATCGCCTGCTTAGATACCAGGTGGCCATTTCATGCATTCTAGTCGTGTATTCATAGCATCCAGTATCGTAACAGAATTATCCGACACCAAAAATGGCTGACATATGTCACTGCTGGTGAGAGTGGTCCACGGGGTGTCATCTGCAAATTTGCTGAGTGCACAGGAAGGAGAGGTCAACAGGGACTGGGGCTTGGCAACAGCCCCTCACCTTCCCAGAGTGTCCGGATGTGGGCGGCATCCCATTACTCATCCATATCATTTTGCCAAGCCAGCACCAGTGTCCTTAGATATGTGACATGAAGGCCATTGAGCTAAATGAAACCTGCAGGTGACTCGTGTTGTTCTGTTATAGGCCCGTGACAATCACCAAGTTTCCGGCATGTGAAGAGTTGTATTACATTTCTATTGTGGCTGTATGACTTACTTATTTATATTTGTAATTTCTGTGTCATGGTGATTTTGATATGCAATACTGACATGCAACAAGCTCAGTGGGTTTAGGAGGAAATGGACTGTGTGGTGAACTGTTGTTTGATTTGTCTTTTTCCTTTTTTTTGTCAGAGACCCTCTTTTCCTCAGCTGTACTTGAAATTCTTTGGTGTTCTGTTCGCTGTGTAGTCTCTGAAGGTTTCTTTGAATCTGCTCATTGTCATTCCTCCTTTCACATTTCATTGATATCTATCTGTTGCTGTTACCTTCAGCGTGACTGAAGCACTGGGTATTTCACTTGTACTGTATCTTGGAGATTTAGCACAGGCATGCTGCCATGTTGAGAGTGTATTGGCCACAAGCAGTACAGTAGACATCTGAATGAAAATAAGTGAGGGAAAATGAAGGATGAGGTCAGGGATTTTGCTTTCTAAATGCATTCTGCATTGGAGCAGCTCATGTGGAAACTGCTCATATTGTTTATCTTAAACCACAAAATGTTAAATCCTGCTTATGGTCACATGTGGAATATTAAATTTGAAGGGTATATCGCGTCATAATCAACATGAGAATCTTGTGCGACTGCACAAGGGATGGAAATAATGGATTACTCCCAGTCAAACAGAATGCAGCTTTCTTTGTTGCCATGATAAACAAAAACACCAACCAATCAGGAATGAAAGTTGGCGCTAGTTATGGTAGTAAGGTTTATGATACATTTCTTATCACAAAAGAGGATTAAAGAACGGCTATTATCAGAATGAAATGTTTGTATTTCACTTAGGGATGTAACGATTCATTCGGCCAAAGGTTTTGTTTGATGAACAATCCTGGATTTGTGGTTTGATATCACGATATTTTAAACAAAATCTGAACGATGACAAAGGCAAGGGAAGCAAAACGAAACAGTGGCAAAACATAACAGAGGTACAAACCGTAAATAGGGCCTGTGTGCCAAATAACCTTGAGGAATTCATTCTGTTTTGTTTTCTTAATTTAACACACCCCCAAAAGCTTTTGTAGCCTCAGTGAATTAAGGCATGTCTTTAAGGAAGACACACCAGCATGATTCTTAATTTGGCCGACTGCTGTGGGCAGATCAGAGTGGAAAGAATGACAGGGAAGAATTTTGCAGCAGTGTAGCATGAGCTAAAACATTTACAGTGCATGGTATGTTTAATAACTTGTTGCCGCTGAATATCATTGTACATCCATAACTGTATGGGTAGGTAACTGGTAAGAAATCCACTTGTTTTTGAGACTAGCTTTGCCTCCTTGAACTCATTTTTTGGAGCATTTTGGCTCTTAAATAGTGCAATTTTATCAAACTATGAAATAACACATATTGACAAAACAGTCTTCCAGTGAGATTTGTTTTACTTGAAGTCATAATCCTACATATCCCTCACACTGGTTGCAGTGTCAGATCTTACAAAATAGCATGGTGGTGTTTTTCCCCACTGTCTGTTCCCTACCAATCCATCTTCTATTCGTTCAATTGTATTTTTTTCCCTTAGAATATTTGTTTGTGTTAGATTTGTGTGGGGTTGGCGTTTTCTTCTACTCTTGACTTGGTTGTGCCAACATATTGCACTGCTTCAGGCTGCATATTCACTTTTTTCTGTTCAAAACCATTCTACTTTTCTCGCCCACAATGCACTGCAAGGATTTGCCTGCTCATACACTCCCACAAATCACCTACGGTGGCCCACAGGGGACAATATCTGACCATAGTCACATTCGCAAACAAGTATTTGATAACTCAGTGAACAAAACGTGAATGGGGTGAAATGCAAAAAAAGGTAATCCTAGTTATCATGAACTTTTAATGGTGCCAATTTGTTGCATGCAGCTGGACAAATGTAGTGTATTTTGCTCCTATTTAACCTTGTATTGGCCTATCAATTAAATCAGTCCAACACAATGCCACATAGTGTTTATTTGAATACATGAG